>NC_027752.1:15772518-15795348 GCF_000695525.1 Brassica oleracea var. oleracea
GTTTTGGTATATACCATATAAACCGAATGAATATAATTTTATAAAAACCGTAGGATTTGGATATGGTTTGGTATATAACCGATTAAACCGAATAAACCGAAAAAAATCGATTAAAAGTAGAAACATATAAATATGTATCTATTTTATAACAATACATGAATATCTATTTGTTATATAAGTTAAATTTGTGTTAATAACTATTACCATAATGTTATAGTAATAAAGAACAATTTGTAAAACAATTGAACTATAATTAAATAACAATACATCGAAATTCAGACATCTTATTTTTAAGTTTTTTTTTATCTTTTTGCTTTATTTTAGTATTCACTAAATTAATATGAAGATTATAAATTTGATAGAAAATAATTAATGGAAAATTTTCATAACTTTTTTCTTATCTATAAACAAACAGAGTTTCGTGTTCAATCGAAAAAGCATGACTTTAATGAACACTAAATATGGAAGAGTGAAAAAATTTTTCTTTCATGTTTCTGTTTTGTTTCATATTTTTATTTTCAAAATTTCAGGCTCTGATTTTAATTATAGATTTGATTATTTTATTTGATGGTAGAAGCATTTTTACTTTTTTGTTCATTATTTGAACATGTAATATATTTTTAATAAATGACTGTGTTGACAATATGACTCTAAAATTCATTTTATATGATCTCAAACTAAATAATTATGTTTTTTGGTATAAAACCAAATAAACCGAAAACCGACGGTATATAAACCGAACCGAACCGAAATAAATATGGATTTAGAATGCTAGTTATATTTTACTAACCGAAATACCGAAAACCGAAAAAAAACCAAACCTAAACCGAACCGATATCCGGATTGAACACCCCTAAGATAATAATACATTGTGGTGTCCAGTAATTATTTAAATGAAATACTCATTCTGTTCCATTAAGATAGATTTTTTAGAAAAAAAATTGTTTCACAAAGATATATTTTTTTGTGTTTTCTATTAAAAAATTGTAAACTCTAAAAAATTTAATTGATTTTATTAAATTACTATTGGCTAAAAATTATTGAAAATTTTAAAAAATAGAAAATGATGTATTTTTATGATAGTTTAATATGTTTTTTTAATATGCGAAAAAATGGTAAAAAATATCTCTGTGGAACGGAGCAAGGAGTAAGTATTATATAGATATTAGCCGACCAACCATTGTGGCGTCGAGTAATCATTTACGGAAACTGGTCGCCGTATATGAATCAGCGGTCTAGAACTCTCTCATTAATTATATTGGTTTTTATATATTTAACTGGTTTCTATAGGTTAATTCAGAACCGAAGTGATGAGATTCATCAGACAGATGGACAACGAATCCACTACGCAGCTGAGGGAGCAACTTTCTTCACGTGAAGAAATAGGATTGCGACTGCCACTTCACTCATATCCAACAAATTCTTAAAGATATCGATAGTTCTTTATCTTATTTTCAACGATAGTACTTTATCTTAAGTGGACTAAACAAGAAATTTTAAACTCATGCCCGTCAACTATGCGTTTTATTATATTTAATACTAGACAATTACTTCTATCTTATTAAACATAAACATCATATATATAATTTTATTTTTATTATTTACAGTTTGTGTTATTTAAATTTTAATTACTCTTATACATTTATTAAGATTAATTTCACCATTACTTAAATATTAAAATATTTTAATAGAATACACCATAAAAATATTTTGGATATTTTCTGTTTTAAATTTTAGAATTTTCTTTTACTTTAATTTTTGACTAAATAATTAAATTCATAATTATTAGTGAAAATATTTCTAAATATTAACTTAGTTTTAGCTTTAAAATAAAAATACAAATTAAATTTATTATATTTTAAAAATCAAATAAATTTAAGAGCCGTTGCAAACTAATCTAATAATTTGCAAAAGAGAGTCAACATCAGTAAAAAATTTTTAAACTTTCTCTCTCTCTCCTGAAGTGAAAACAAAGGCGACAACTCATTTCGGTGAATTCCAGCGTTAGGTCCATGAGGCCCCGTCAGAAGCGACATATGCTCTCTTCTTCTTTTTTATTTGTTTCTCTTTCTTACTTTTTATTTGGCCACCAATATGTTGATGCTCTGTTTAGAGCTCCGCCAACAAAAACCTAAGGCTGTTCCGAAAGGTGATATATATGGTGGCTGAGTCTCTTTTCTGGAGCTTAGATGAGGCGGCACGGACTGTAAAGAGAATGGAATTAGCTTTTAGGGTTGGACTATGGCAGATCTAGTTTCCTCCTTTCTAGATCTGTTGTTGTTTAAGGTCAAGACAGACCTCGCTTCTCCGGTTTTCATGGTCTTCTTCAGCGAGGATTCCTTCTCGATGTGGAGCGGTGCTTCAACTTTCATGGCGTCAATGCTCGGTGTCTTATCTCAGTTAATTTTTTATCCAGTGCTCAAGGGCAGCGATGGTTTATTCGTGACGGCTCGTGGATATGGTGGTTGTGTGACTACTGCATTACGGATGTTTGTGTGTTCAGCTTTTCGTGTATAAAATGTCTTGTTGTCTATGGCAGTTTCAAACTTTATCTCTCAAGGTTGCTTTTCCTTTGCTGGTCCAACACACGTTTTCTTGTGTCAAGTTTTCAATGCCTTCTCGAGAAAGGCTTTGAGTTTCATCTCCGCTTCTTAGAGATTACAACAATCCTGAATAGTTCTACGATTCGTCATTATGCACTCTAAAGTATGTTTTTGAGCTGAATCATGCATATATATCTCTTGTGGGTCAGCATCCCTTTCATGGTCTTCCTCATGAGTATCCAGTGATTCATATTGAATCATTTGAGGATATATCATGCATTCAGTTCAATGGAGTCTCTGAAAACTACTATTTTTGCAAACTTTTCTTGTATTCTCTTGCTGGAAGATTGGCAGAAGGAAATGATGTTTGATTGCAGTCAGAAGTTTGATTCAGTCTACAGTGAGCCGAATGGAGATATGAAGCCTCGATCACTCATGTCAAAAAGCCCTTTATTCAGGTTCAACAGAGATGAGATCACCCAGAGGCAAGGACTGAAACTAAGACAATTTGCTGATCCCACTATGGAAAATGGTGATTAACACGATGGATCTAGTGAGTTGAACGCAATGAACAAAACTAGTACCGGTGATTCGAGCTCCGTGTCGATCGACACAATTATATCTAGCTGTCATCTTGCCCTTGATTTGAATAGAAAAATCACTATGGAAATTTATTTGGAGCTAGGGGATGAAGAACAACATGAAAATATTGGTTAGGACTCGAAACTGAAGCTTCATGACGATCGACATTCCACTATCATCCATCAACACCCATCGGAAAAAGATCTAAAAACTTCACCAAAGACTAGCATCGAGTGATACTCATCTAGTGTCGATCGACTCTCATGGTTGGACGCACTGCTGAGGCTCAAGATTGAGTTGGAACTTATTGAGCAGAGAATGTACGAGCTTGAAGTGCCATACCTTATTGTCAACAAGCATATGAAACCACCCAACTGCGCAGAAAAATTGGCTGGATTTTATAAGATAGTGAAGATGATACCTGAAGGTTTCTCTTTTAAATATGCTTGCAAAGATTTTTGTTTCTTTCAGTTCTTTGATAACTTTAGAGAAACCATGAAGGAGACCAATGCATTGTATGATGTGGCTATAAAATTAGCTGTAGAGATCAGGAAACTCACAAGGCTACGAGACCCTAGGGAGTTTGTGATTACATGTGCTATATATGAGGTTGAATCTCCTATCCTACCATTATCTTCCATTGAGATTACTGAAGATCCTTCGCATGCAGCTGTCTTTTAGATTGATTTTAGTGTCGAAAGCGATATGAAGAAGCTAGACACCCATATTTTTCAGACCGCATAAGCTATGAAAAGTAAGAAGTTGTGAAGAAGTAAGAAGCTCTGGTTAAAGAGAAAGTTGAAGAAAGTGAGAGGCACCAGGTTGATACCATCTTAGATGATGATTTCAGGAAAGTGGTCGAGCATGAGAAGCTGGAAGAAGGTGATTTTTTGGTTGAAGGCTTCATGTCTTTCGGCATTGGTTATTGGTGTCAACCGATAACAAAACCTTAGCAATCAACCCTCGCTGAAACTATCGATCGACATACCATGCGTGTCGGTCAACACATTTCTCAAGATGTGTTCCAAGAAGAGAGTGTCGAACGACATACACGCAGTGTCGATCAACACGACATGGACAAACATGAACCTGACATGGATAAGCATGCAACGAAAAAAATAATTCCAATTGGGAAGAAAGTGAAATATAGGAAGCTCTATGTTCCCAAAAACCTCAGCAGAGAAGCCAACATAGTTGATCACTTGATGGATTTCTCAAGAGAGTGAAGAAGATTTCTAAAGATATGTCTTTCAAGGAGGCCTATCATCAGTATAGACTTGGTAATTTCTTCTGAGAGAGAAAAGAGTCATATAAGGTCATTGAGCTGCTATTTAAAAAATTCAGTCGTAAACTCAAGAAGACACTAAAGAAGGAACAAGATCCTGAGAAGTTTATGATTCCATGTTGTATACATGGCTACGATTTCCCATATTCCCTTTGCTATATTGGATCTGTGGTCAGCATCATGGCCAAAGACACTGCTGAATTATTAGGATTAAAATTGGAAACTTTTCACGCTAGTTTCACTTCGTGAATAACTCCAAGAAAATTCAGCTGGCATGATCAGGAATGTAAAAGTAGAGATAGGAGAATTCATTGTCCTTGTAGACTTCCATACTTTGGAGATAAAATCAGGCTGGAAATCTTCTCTTCTTTTTGGATGTGCCTTCATGGCTACAATAGGAGCAATTAGCAATCTAAAGAAGAATAAGATGTGTCTGACTACTGTTGACAAAACTGTCTTCTATGATCCTTTGGAGAAGACCAAAAGCGAGGAGTTTATTTCCTGCATAGAGTTGTCTGAAGATCCAGCACCTATAGCTGATTCAAAATACGAGACTGAACAACCAGCATCAGCGTCGATCGACCCCCCTCCGGTGCCGATTGACACCCCTCCAGCGTCGATCGACACCCTCCTGATTTTAAAACAAATTTAGGGAAAATAACCTAAGTTTGGGGAAAAGGCCACAAATAAGAAAAGAAAAAAGAAGGTCGATGCAAATTTTTTTGTCACTGGTTCCTTCCTGATGTCATGAGAGAAGTGTTGAATATAAGGTGCGCTTTAAAGGAGGTCCACAACAATTTACCAGTGTTAGAGTGCTATGTGATCCACAGCTGAGAGACAGAGAGGAAGCTTCTGCAAAATCCTTTGTCAACTGCATCAACAAAATTAGAAAGAGAGATACTGAGACTTGTTTTGGAGCAAGTTCTCATTATTTCTAGACTGAACTTGAACTTCAAAACGTCAAGCTAAAGACTATAAACAAGCGCATAATGGGAAGCAACCAATTAGTAAGTTTTAATTTTTATTTTAAATTTCATTTATATTTATTTTCCGTACTTAGTTTATTTTATCTTAATCAAAAAAAGAGAAGAAATACAATATAGTACTAGCATCGACCGACACCTGATCAGTATCGGTCGACACCACTTCATCTGAGCATCGAGCTACACCTGATCAATTTCAATCACCACTCAACTCCGACAGCATGTACGAATCCCGTTTGCTTATCTTTGATTTTTGTTTTTATATATTTCTTTGCCAATCCCACACTGTATAACACTGGAGACAGTGTTGTTCAAGTCTGAGGGAAGTTTCTACTGATGTTTTGTTTTGTTTTGAGTGTCAGTTGAGTCATTTTATAGATTCAAAAAGGGGATGAACTTTTTTGGAACAAATTGCCTAACTACTCTCTAAGGCCATTCATTGAAGTTATTGATTGCTTGGTGTACTGAATAGAAACACCAAAGTTTATCGAGTTGCCAGTAATATCCACGCTTGATGAGAATGTTTGAAGGAACTAACTCTGTCCTCCAACCTTAATCTACATAAATTTCTTAATCTACATATACTGAATCGGATTCCTCATGCGGGTCTAGAAGGTAAAAAATATGTGTGTTTCTGGTTCCCCTCTCTCCTCTCTTCGACATCTAGAAAAAAAAAGGTAAAGAAAAGATTGAGATGATTTCCTGAGATACAGAGGGGTACAAAAATTTCATATGACCCCACTATTCTAATTCAATGTGATGATCGCACAAAGTTGGAAGCGAGAGGTAGGAAAATTTTCTAAAACCCCATTGTTCGTCTATACTTTGCAGAGCTGAAAAGAAAAGAAAACAAAATAATAATAATAAATCGGAAAAAGAGATTAAAAAAGAAAGAGAAAAAGAGAAGAGAAGAGTGAAGAGAGAGGAAAGGGATCAGAGAAGACTACATGTGTGTCCAGAAACCTGCTGGAGTAAGAGTCCATGTGTCTATTGATCGATACTCCCAAGATAAAGCCTAAATATTTATCTCAGAAATGAGATCACTAAAGGGGTATGTCAGATGGTATTTAGTAAGTTGTGGGCTAGATGGTGAGATTTCTAAGCTAAGGTTAAGTACATGGAAGTGCCTCTAAAGTTGGAAATGATTTGGTGTGGCTTGCAATACAGTAGAGATGACGGTGATAGTTATAAGGAGCTGGTGAGCCCTTGCCTTTACAAACCTTTTCCACTTGTTCTTCTATGTTTTGCTTGAGGCCAAACAAAGGATAAATCTGGGGGAGTTGGTATTATATGGTATTTACCACTTTTAGACCATGATATAAGTTCTATTTAGAGTTTATTATATGTGTCTGCAGTCTATTTTAGAGTCTTTCAGGTTTACATACGTTTTGGGCAACTTGGAGGTTTTGGAGCTATATAAGGTGCAAGATTGTGCACACGCGTCAGAAGTTTACCTATGGTTGGAGGCCTTTCTACGAGGAGATTGAGCTCATCTTCTTACACAAAATATATGTTTGAGTTATCTTTACAATGCCACCGGTTTAATGTCAATCATGATTCTTGATCAAAAGTTATACTAGTTTTACTCAAGAGTGGTCCGCCTGTGTGCAGAGAGGGAGCTGTCGAGAATCAACTAGTGTTGACCGACACAACCTTGGTGTCGAGAATCAACTAGTGTCGACTAACACCACCTTGGTCTACACTCCTCCAAATCAGAAAACCTACTACTTTTAATGAAGTTTCAAGAATTGCAACTTTGTCTCAAAGTTTAACTTATTTACAGAAGATCCTAGAACGTGTATAAACCCTATATATTGTTTTCTAAGCCATTGTTGACAGCAAAAAATTTCTTTTAAGTTTTGTTTTAGGTCTGGAGAGAAGAGAAGAACTCCTACATAGTTTTCTTATAACTCCTTTGGATTTATCTATGATTTGTTTAGAATATGATTTGTGTTATTGCTTTCTTGTCAGAGTAATCAACCTATTAGGTTTATGGATTTCATGAGTTTAATGTCAAACTGATAATCATATGATTGCTATGGTTACTTACTGATTTCTACACCAAGGTGTCTTGTAATACTAGAATCTTGAGTAGTTGAAATAGCACGGGAGTGTGAGTGATTATCTGAACATAAAATCATAGGACAATTTAGAGGCACAAGAGTGTAATGGTTTGTAAACTCAACATTCTCCTTTTTCTAGCCTTCCACTTCCACTTCATCTTCTACTTTTCCCACTTAATTATTCAACGCTCTCTTCATTTTTAAGCTCTACAATAGATAATAAAATTCAACATCATATCCCACAATTTTTTATCTCATATTTTTATTCTTTTCTATTATATATTGTGAAAATATATTAAACTATATCATAAATTAAAATATCCAAACTTAAAGAAGTTCAGAATATTTATATTTTAAAATAAAATTGATTTTTAAACTGATAATTAGTTAAAAATTAATTTTTAGATTGATAATTAGTAAGATTTGGTAGTTAAAATGAAAATTAGAAGAATTTTTAGATGTTAAAAAGATTATTACTACGATCTATTTACCAAAAAAATACATTAAAATACATAAAAAGAATTGACTAGAGGCTAAGAAAATATATTAAAATGACATTTTATTTGGTATAATTTTTTATATTTCTGAAAAACAGTTTACAAAATAACTGAACTTCAATAATTTGAAAAAAATGAAAAACGCACAAGTTTTATCAACCAATAGAAACATAGAGATACAACATGTGGGTTATATATATTCAACATCATTTCCTCTCAAATTTTGACATTTTGTAATTTTTGACTCATTTCAGTTTCTTTCAACAGTTGAAAATAATCAACTCAATGTAATCCATCTGTGTTTTTAATAAAATTCAAGAGCTCCACGGTAGGGTCTAAACTGTTGAAAAACAAATTAAACACCTCCAATACTCATGGTCTTACACGAGACTCCCACATTTTTATTGTTTTGGGTTTTATAGCATTTTTCGACCTCAAGTTGTTTCCTTTTCACATTTTAGCCAAATCTCAATGGCTTTAAATTGATCCAGCAAATTTATCATCATCATTTGTTTTTCGTAGTTAGTGTTATATATTTTAAATGTGTCGTAATATAACTAATTGTATTCAAAAGATCTAGACCGAATTGAGTATTATGGTTATTTTTTGTACAAATATTCGAACCTATTTCAAATGCATTTTTTATTTAGATATTTTTAGGTTCATATACATCAGAACCGAACTCATCCAGACCAATAAAGATCCAACTCAAAATCCACACATAAATTATAATATTCAAGCGGAGCCTAATTTAAAAAAAAATGATACCCAAAAATAACAATCCGTACCTAAATGAATAGCCAATGTTCATGCCTAACTGATTTTATAAACTAATAAAAAAGACTATTTCTATGTGTTTGACTAAATTAAGTGAAATAGAAAGAGTTTTTTTTATTTAGTAAAATAATTATATGGAGTGAAAAATAAAGTGCAATAAATGTAATACATTTTTATTACTTTCTATTTAAGTTATTATTTTATTCACAAAAATATTTGTTTTTGAATAATATTTTTGGCTACGTAATTTTTCACCGATTGAAACTAAAATAAAAAATGGTTTTGGTAAAACAACTAAACCGAACGTTTAATCATATGCAAAATCCAGTAAGTTTACATTTTTGATTTTATAATTGACACAAAGTTAATGTTGATTAACTAATAAATAAAAATCTACACTATTATTATGGTAACATAATTAATGATGTGATGTATTGTTAAGGTAATATAATTAATTAAATTGTTAAACTGAGTGAAATATGAAAATATAATTTAAGTAATTTTATTAATGAATTTACCAAAAAACACTATATTTTTTTTTACTGCTATCAATATTTCCAAAAAATTCTTATTTATACTTCTATTCATGTTTCCAAACAGTATCAAAAGGTACTTCAGTTTTAATAATATTCACTAGACCTTGATCCGCGCGCCTGCGCGGTCAGTTTTAATAATATAGATTAGACCTTGATCCGCGCGTCCGTACGGGTGTTCATTTCCGGTTTGAAATGCTATAATATTTATTATATGTTATTTAATTGTTATATCTAATATCTTATATTATATGGTTATATAAAAATTTTAAATGATGAATTACATTTGTTATTTATATCCAAATGGTTGAAAAAAAAATTTGTTAATCATATAGTTTATCTGTTATTTTTTTAATTTTGTAGTCAATAAAAGAAATATTTGATATAATTTTATACCCACTCACTTACATATTTTAAAATATTTTATTTATATATTTAGAAATGCATGTCCATATTAGATTATTAAAATTATTAAGTTATAGATCAAAAATATTATTAGATAATTTATGTATATTTGTAAATTCGAATTCCAATTTTTTTAAATATGTTTATGTAATAGTGTAGATTAGATTAGATTAGATAATATATATAGTTAAAGCAATATATATTATTACTAAATGAGCTTTTTAATTACTGGTTATAGACCAAAATATAACCAATTACTAAATGGACTTTCCAATTATTTATGTTAAACCAAAAATAACAATAACAAAGCCCAGTTAGATGTGTAACAACTTTACGCAGGAAAAAATCAGTTACACGATGAAAAAATAATACCTCGATAATCGAAAGAGAAGACTCTAGTGCTGCGAAGGAAAAAGAGGGAGATATTCGGTGAGTTCCAAGGAGAATTTCAGACAATTTCAATGTGATTTGGAATTAGAAGATGTAATGAATGGATTAATCGACTCTATCAAGGTACAAATTAGTATGTATACTATGTTTAAACATCGCGTTATATACTCGTTTGAGACTAATGAAACGTCTTTTGTGTCTCCAGTTGATAGGTTTCTTGATTGTGTGCGAAATCAAGAGATAGAAGAATAAAAAGTAGGCATCCAATACATCAACTGAAGAAACGTCGCATGCGTCTGTGGTGATGTTTCCTGATATAGTTTGGTTCATATTGTGATCGAGAGAGTGATAACAGCAGATCCGTAAACAACAAAGAAGGAAGAGGCCGACATGAACAAAAAAAAAAGATAAGTATTCTATTATTCATATTTAGAAATTCCCAGCAAGAGTAGTATGATAAAACTTAGAACCTGTTTAGATTGCTTGAATGTATTATATAAACTTGTAAAGATAATAAGTTTAGATTGCTTAATGTTTCTATAAAAATGTTAAGCTCCGTGAAGTTTGTTTGGTCTAATTTATTAGATTGCACTTGTTCAAACACATGAGACTGGTTTTGTAAAATAGATGAGAAAAATTTATTTCATTTTTATAGTATCTCTCGGTGAATTGTGTTTGACCTGTATAAACTATAGACAAGTGATCATTCTTCTTTTCACTTTTATAGCTTACCAAATAGTCAGTTTACGCCATATTCTGCCGTTTTGTACCATTTGTACGTCCCATGTATTGTTCTCACAGTTGTAGCAATCAAATGATTGTTTGTGTTTTGAAACTTACATGTTCATCGGTTCGAACCATCTGAAGAGTCTCTTCACCGAATGAAATGTTTTGTTACCAGGAATGTAGCAATTTCACTTGAGATCGCCATTTAGTCTTAAATGGCTTCAAATTTTTGACAGGGGTGAGACTTGCATTGTTCATCATTTTCTTGCTTAGGTTTTGATCGCAATGTGAATGTTGTTCTTTAATGTAGAATGAAGTGAGATATCGATGAGAAATAAATCTTAATTATTAATTAGAAAACTTGATGAGCAATTCGTGTGTAGATAAGGAATATACTTAATGTATCGAATATTTTCCAAAGATTTTTGTGTTTTATTTTTCTCACGTAGCTAGGTAGATTTGAATTGATCGATATACAAAATTTATTGTAATCAATCAAATATATAAATCCGTGATTAGCAAGTATTTTGATATTAGTTTTAAATGTGAGAGCTTAAATGTAGGTGATTATTATGTTAAGTATATTTAAAGATTTAAGGAATAGTTAGTTAATATCTTAACAGTTTTTAATTGATATTATCCGATTTATTGTTTTAATAATAGGTGCAAAATCTATTGCGTAAAATCTTTATAAATCTCGATTTATGTTTGAAATTTAAGATTTTATATATATGGAGTAATATTGATCAATAATATGAAGAATTAAATAAATAGGCAAATCGAATGGTTTTTAATTGGAAGTGAATTTGGCAATAGATTAAACAAACCGACTGGTGTGTATTCGGGATATTTAATGTAATACATAATGTCCGGTTTAGAAAGATTCTTAAAGTTACAAAATTATTGACATATATTAGTTTTGGTTTTTAGGTTATTCATATGTGAATTTGACAATGGATTATACAAACTCTTGTTTCGATTTTGTTTTAAAGGATTTCATAATGAAATACAAAGTTTTGGTCTTATTACCAAAACTTCGGTCTCCAAACAGTGCCAAAATGTACTTAAGTTTTAATAATGAAATATATATAGAAGAAATATAGATTATATGATCATGTATCCAATATTAAAAAAAAAATAGTTGACAAGAAAATAATGATTATATTCTTAAAGAAAATATTGTCAAGTTTTTTTTAACATATGCGATATTGTCGAGTTTTCTTTTACTCAGACTAATAACAAAAGAAAAAGTAAAGATATGTTTTATGAAATGATTAAAGGAAAATATTTCCTGCAATTTTTCGCTGGATTCTTTTGTCTTGTTCTGTTTGGACCTTTCTACTTTTACCTTTTTATTGGGTTTTAGTGTGAGGTTTCCTCTTTAATTCTACAGAAATATAGTCACCCACTAAATATATATATGGACTTTTCAATCATTTTCAGTTTTTCAACTCTTTCTTCTATTTTTCCTTTACTCTGAATTCCATTACTCGGAAATCTACATCTCTTGAGAGTGATAGGAGTAGAATATGCATTTATGTGAAATCAAGTTGTGATATAGTGGTGGACAGAGCTGGCCCTGACCTGGCCCTGACCTAAAGCTCATAAAGCATGAGCTTTAGGCGCCAACGTTTATCAATATATCAGGGGCGCCATATTACAAGGACTCTACTTTGGTGTAGTGGTTTTAACAATCTCTCACCTTATTTTACGAGTGGCAGTTTTGATTCCGGCTTTTGATTTGTCCCCTTCCCTTATATTTTCTTTTTCATAATGAATTAATGATTACAATAATCGTTTGTTTTCTACAATATTTTAGCTTCCTTTTAATTATCTATAAAATAAGGATTAAACAAAAACCTAATTATTTATTGTACTCTCTTGCATTTTCCATGTAAGTCTTAACTTTACTATTATTTTTATGATTATTATAACTTTTTGGACTTTTTAAAATCTAATCAAACATAACTATCGTATATTAGTTTATGCTCTCTCTGGAGTTCTTTGAAAATTCAACAAAACTTTACAAGTTAAAAGTAATGTTAACATGATTTGATTAAATTATAACTGTTTTTCATTTATAGATATAAAATCTATATAGGAAACGTTAATGTTGAGAATATTGTCATAAGAAACTATAAAAACGGTTGAGATGTTAGAATTTTCATACAGAATGACAGGTAACATAATTATAAAATATATTAAAATTTAATATGTTTTATAAAATAAAGGATATAAATATCAACAACTTTCCGATTTTTATTTCAAAATAGTTGAATAATTGTGTGATCATTAATTTACTTTTAAAACAAAAATACTGATAGTTATATACTTTATTTTTATAAACAAATATATCATATATTATTCTGATTAAATAATTAAAAATACCAAAATTAAATATTATTAAGGGGCATAATTTTTTTAATGTGCTTTAGGCGCCAATTAATACCGGACGGGCACTGGTGGTGGTGACTTATTATTGGGTCTTCTTTCTTTGGATACCATATAAAGAGAAATTGGAAGATACTGCAAAACCAAACCACCCTCATACATTGGAACTAACTAAAGAGTAAATAGAAACATGGGAAAAATGTTGACACTACTTGTGCTCCGACTACTCATGAATCTCTTACTTATCAGTTGGATTTCTCTCTGGATCATAAAACCAACTACTGTGTGGATACAATCTTGGCGTCAAGCTGAAGATACCTTCAAACATACTTTCTTCGGCTATTACGGTAACTAACCCTCAAATAAACCACCAATCTTTTCTTATTTCACTTCTATATATCTTTCATTTCTCCAACTATAACTCATCAGGCCTCAGCTTTGCTGTGTTCACATTCCCTCCTATTGCTCTTTCTATAATTGGACTCATTTACTTGAGTTTACTGCCGCAACAACATCGTCTAACAAGGTATTTAATATTTATCTTTAAGACTATTAATTAAATATAAGTAAAGATCAAGACCCGCCAACTTGAATTTAGACAAACTGATGTTGTAATTTGTCTACTCGTAGAGGAGGGAGGAGTGCAGCTATTACTGTCTCAAGGCCAGCCATTATCAGTAGCTTCATTGGGATTGTGCCTTGTTTCGAGATCGTTGCTGTTATTTTGTTCCTAGTTTTTCTAGCTTGGACCTTTTATGTTCGCGTTAATAATGATCTCAAGAAGCTGATGCCTGTCAAAACCATGAATCTTGACTTGTAAAACCTCTCTCCAGTTCCATATATTTCAGCTCTTTAATACAGAATTCCTTAACTTTGTTGTTTGTAATATTTTCAGATGGCAGCTTAAGTATTTTAGAGTTGCCACAAGGTTTGGTCTATTAGCCGAAGCATGTCTCTCTCTGCTTCTCTTTCCTGTCTTGAGGGGACTCTCGATGTTCCGGTTACTCAACATTCAGTTTGCAGCTTCTGTAAAATATCATGTCTGGCTGGGCACCGGTTTAGTTTTCTTTTCTTTGGTTCATGGTGGAAGCACTCTGTTCATATGGGGTATTAGTCATAACATCGAAGAAGAGGTAATCTTAATATTCCTAATAACAGTCATATATTAATGTTCCTGACTTCTTTCTTGTGGTAAAAACAAAAAAAAAACAGATTTGGAAATGGCAGAGAACGGGTCGAGTATATGTGGCTGGAGTGATCAGTCTTGTAATAGGATTACTGATGTGGATCACATCACTTCCTCAAATTCGTAGGAAATGTTTTGAAACATTTTATTACACACACCATTTGTATATTGTTTTTCTTGTATCCTTCTTGTTTCATGCTGGTGATCGTCACTTCTACTGGATTCTCCCTGGAGTGTTTCTCTTTGGACTTGACAAGACACTTCGGATTGTTCAATCACGATCCGAAAGCCGCATTCTTTCTGCTCGTCTCTACTCATGCAAAGCCGTTGAGCTTGTTTTGCCAAAGGACCCAAGTAAGATATTAACAATAAAATATCCCACATTGGAAATTAAAAAAAAAACTTAAGTAATATATAAAAAGTTACAACGAATCCATTCAATGTCAATTGGTTTTAAGTTGGAAATCCATGACAGACATGATTTAAACATTAATAAACTAGATTTCTTCTGTATTCAAAATTTACACATGAAAAGTGTTTTTTATTTGGTGAGAATTCTTGGTATTTTGCAGGGCTTAACTATGCTCCCTCGAGTTTTATATTCATGAACATTCCGTCGATCTCACAGTTTCAATGGCATCCTTTTAGTATTACATCGAGCTCTAGTGTAGACAAACACACAATGTCTGTTATGATGAAATGTGAAGGCAAATGGACAGATTCTGTTTACAAGAAATTAGAAGAAGCTGCAGATTCGGATACTAAGATTAACAACATTACCATAAGAGTAGAAGGTCCTTATGGACCTGTCTCGGTAGATTTCCTCAGGTTGCTAAAACACTTCCGTCAGCTCAAGTTTAATATATTGCTTAAACCTAAAGTATTGACGTGTATGGCAGGTATGATACTCTTTTCCTTGTGGCGGGGGGAATAGGGATTACGCCATTTCTAAACATTTTGCAGGAACTGGCTTGCCAAAACCGCCTCAAAACTCCAAAAAGCGTGCAGCTCGTGTTTTCGGTCAGGACATTCCAAGACATTAACATGTTGGTTCCAGTATCCCCTATACTTTTTCGCCCGATCCACAACTTAAATCTTAGGATTAAAGTTTTCGTCACTCAAGAAAAAAAGCATTCCAATGGACCAACAACACTAAAAGAGTACTTGGCACAGTCACAAGTTCAGACTATTCACATTGGAACGGACGTGGACTTTTCAAGATTCCAAATTCTTGGACATGAAAGTTTCAGACGCCTTGCTACTTTAGTTCTTGTAGCTTTGCTGACGTTTCTCGGATTACTCATCGGTTTAAGCCATTTCTTTATACCGAATGAGCACAAGAAGCATTCAAACTCTATGAAATTAGCTGCTTCAGGAGCAATGACGCCAGCTAAAGAAAAGGTTCCTTCATGGGTTCCCGATTTGGTTATCATTGTCGCTTATGTTATAGCTATGACAATCGGCGGTCTAGCTGCAATTATTCTACAATGGAGACGACAACACAGAGAAACACTAAGAATGACTAAAGAAGAAGTAAACCCACAGGGAAGAAACTTTACTGAGTCAACACCAATTGTTCCTATGGAGGAACATAGGATACATATCGGAGAAAGACCAAAATTCAAAGGTACTAGTGGATTTGCATTTACATTTTTGAGTTTTAATGTCTATTTAGCCTGTATGGCATTTTTGTTTCCTCACAGAGATATTGTCGGAGTTTGAGACGAGTTTGAGAGGATTGTCAAGTATAGGAGTGTTGGTATGTGGACCGGAGTCAATGAAAGAGGCTGTGGCGTCGATATGTCGCCAAAGGTTTCAGTGTTTTGGAGTAGATGATTCAAGAACAATTCACAACAAGGTGAATCTCAATTTTCATTCTCTTAATTTCAGTCTCTAATTTAAAATAATATCTAAAGTTTGTATCTTTAGTTTCTGGTTCTCAGTGCTTACAGTTTTATTATTTTGTGGTTTGTATCTTTACTTTTGTGTCTGAAGTTTGATCTTCAAGTTATTTTGTTGGGTTATTTTGTTGTTTTTTTTAAATTTCATATCCAACTTTGTTAAGTATAAAGTACTATACTAGAGATTGATCTGCACTTTTTCATTCTTATACTTTCGGTTCGAGGATGTTAAATAAAGCAAAAAGTGTAGATTGTTCTTAATCTTGAATCTTACATTAGGAGGGATGATCATTTTCTCATATCAGATTATTAGTTTTGCTAACAACACACTAAGTTCTAACATCTTCGAATAAAACATTAAGAATACACTCAAAGATAGCAAACTTAGGGGAAGTATTTGCTCTAATCTAGACACTTAGCTATTGCGTTGAAGGAGAGACTGAGATTAGGAACCTTAATCATTTGCATACGAATTCATAGTAATGACACTACACAATGTGTGGTCTTATGCCTTGCAACCCGTACCAGCCTAATGTAGTTCAATAGGTTTCGAGTAATAGTATTATGAGCACCATGTTACAAGCTGGGTTGTCTTGTGCTAAATCTCTCTAATCATGTCTCTCTACTCTCACGTAGCTCTTCAAGCGAATTCAAATTCTTCCAAAACGAACCAATCTCTTGCGTCAAAAAATTTCTCGCCATTTCTAGTCTTTCCCATATCTTCTTTCATTAACTTTGAAATCCTGAATGGTAAATAAAAAATGAAATAATTGAAGGCAACTATATACTTAAGAGTCATAATCAATATTATTATGAATATGGTGATGCTGCTGAAGATCAAACTGACTTAAACGATGATGAAGACACCTATTCAAATCTCTTAGGAAACAAAAAATTATAAGAAAAACTTTTCTTATTAGCTTTAGAAACTATTTAAAACTAAAGCTCTCGATGTTTCACTCTTAGATCTTATGGAACAACACCTTTCCATTATACTTATATTTATATGAAAGACAATTATAACATGTGAGATATGAAAAACACAAACCTAAACTAAATATAAACTTCATTTTCCTATTTATAGGTTTCTTTACTGTGTTTATCTTAACATATTAAACATCTAATAATATGTTAAGTTTCCACAAGCTTGGAATTATCCAACATTTATCCCCTTAATTCCAACTTGAATTAGGGAGATCAATTTCTTGAACTCCGATTAAGTTCCTCATTTGCTTGAACATAATCCATGCTAATGGCTTGGTAAGGATGTCCGCCTTCTGCTCAACACCCGGCACATGCTCCACTTCGATTTGCCCATTTTCCACACACTCACGAATGAAGTGATACTTCTTGAGTACATGCTTACTTCTTCCATGGAAAACTGGATTCTTCGTTAGAGCAATGGATGATTTGTTGTTGATCCTAAGCTTGACCTTCTCGCCTTCTTTACTTAGTATCTCACTCAACAATTCCTTGATCCATATAGCTTGCTTCGCTGCTTCTGTTGCCGCCATGAACTCTGCTTCGCATGATGACAATGCAATTGTCTGCTGCTTCTGCGATGTCCAAGTGATCAGTGATGAACCGTAGTAGAATGCATGTCGTGACGTGCTCCTCCCGTCATCGAGATCAATGTTGTGACTGCTGTCACAATTACCAACGACACTCCTTGACCAATCTCTTTTGAAGAACAGATCGTAGTTTGTTGTTCCTTTCACATACCGTAATACGTGCTTGATGGCTTGTCCGTGAGAGTCTCTCGGATTGTGCATGTATCTGCTAAGAACACCAACTGCGTAACACAGGTCGGGTCTTGTGCGAAGCAGATACCTCAAACATCCTATGATTCTTCTGAACTCTATAGCATTTATCTCTCGTCCATCTCCAGCTTTTGAGATCTTCAAATTCGTCTCCGTTGGAATTTGAGTTGCGTTACACGTTTCCATCTTTGTGTCACACAAGATTCCTTGAGCATACCTCTCTTGTTTTATTCTGATTCAGTCTGCTCCTTGAATCACCTCTATGCCAAGTTAGTACGTTAGCTTACCTAGATCGGATATCTCGAACTTCTTAGACATCTCCTCCTTGATTTTCCTAATCACCTTAAGCGAAGTTCTCATCACAAATAGATCATCAATGTAGATGGCTATGATCAAGACGTCTCCTCCTTCAGTCTTGCGGTACACTGATGGTTCCTTCGTGCACTTCTCAAATCTCATCTCCTTGAGAACCTGATCAAGTTTCACATTTCATGCTCTGGGTGCCTGGCGTAACCCATATAAAGCCTTGTGTAACACATAAACTCGATCCTCTTCTCCTTTCTTTTCGAAACCTTCGGGTTGAGTTATACACACTAACTCCTTTAGATCTCCATTCAAGAAAGCGGTCTTCACGTCTATGTGATGTAACTCCCAACCGTTTGTTGCTACAAGGGCTATTAAGAGCCGAATAGTTTCGAGTCGCGCCCCTGGTGCAAACACTTCATTGAAATCTATTTCTTCTCTTTATACATAGCCTTTTGCCACAAGTCTCGCCTTATACTTGCTCATTGTACCATCCGCCTTTGTCTTTATCTTGTAGATCCACTTCAACCCTATAGGTTTCACTCCAGCAAGTCTATCCACAAGCTCCCACGTCTTGTTTCTTGTGATAGACTCCAACTCGGCCACCATCGCCTCAACCCATTCTCTTATGTGTTCATCTTCAAAATAGTTCTCTGGCCCGCCATCCACTGTGAGCAACAGCATTGCACTTTCTTGATCTGCAAGTAACACATAATCATCGAGATATCTTGGTTTTGTTATGGTTCGGCCTTGTCTAGTCACCAACGGTTGACCTCCACCATCTTGGTTTGCATTGTGATCTGCATGTTCTTCTTCTTCCTCGTCTTGGGTTATAGCTTTCTGTCCATGATCATCACCTTGATCATTACCTTCTTCTATATCACCCGTATGTGGAAGCTTAAGCATGTTCGGTTCACAATCAGCTTGGTTTGTTGTAGACGACCAGTCCCAAGCTTTCTCCTCATTGACAATCACATCTCTACTCACCATCACCTTCCCTGTGACTGGATTATAGAGTCTATAGGCTTTGGAACCTGGCTCAGTTCCAAGATTGATCACACTCTTTCATCTCTCATCCAACTTCTTCAGATAAGGCCCAACGATTTTCGCATGAGCTACACAACCGAATATCCTTAAATGCTTGATATTTGGTTTCCTCGATGTAAGTCACTCGTATGGCGTCTGATTCTTCAAGGCTTTTGTAGGAACTCTGTTGATGATGTAAGTTGAATGTCGTACAGCTTCACCCCACAAGTAGTTTGGCATCTTCATTTCCTTCAGCATACTTCTTGTCATTCCCATCAAGGTTCGGTTTCTCCTCTCCATAACACCGTTTTATTGAGGTGTGTAAGGTGCGGTTAGGTGCCTTTTAACTCCATTCTCTTCACATAATAGTTTGAACTCAGCTGAGGTAAACTCTCCTCCTCTATTGGTGCGAAAGGTTTTGATGATTGACCCGGTCTGCTTCTCTACACTCTCTAAAAACCTTTTGAATCGATCGAATACCTCACTCTTCTCTTTCAATAGCATAGCCCACATATACCTAGAGAAGTCATCGATCAAGAAAAAGACATACTTATTATTTCCTGGAGTCAGTGGTGTGATTGGTCCACACAAATCTCCAAACAATAACTCTGATTGCTTTGTCGCAAAAAACATGACCTTGGTCGGGAATGACTGTCTAATCTGCTTCTCTGCGAGACATACGTCACACACGCTTTCTTCGTGTGTTCCACATGGCATTCCTACGACCATCTCTTTTCTAACCATGTTGTTCATCACTCCATAGCTTATATGTCCTAGTCGAGCATGCCACCTCCATGTAGCATCTTCGTCCCTGACATGTAAACACTCCGAGTAGCTTATCTCCATAGGGGTCTTGTAGAGACGGTTTGGAGATCTTGTCACACGAACTAGCAACCTTCCATGCGAATTTGTGAGCGTTAAGTAGACATCTTTCATGTTAACCTCACATTTTTTTTATGTTGCTTGCCCAAGACTCAGTATATTGTGCTTCACATCGGGTATGTAGTATATGTCTTTGAGTGCCTTCTCCTCTCTAGTCTTGCCCACAAAGGTAACCACACCCTTTCCTACAATGTCAACACACGATCCATCACCAAACTTCACCTTCCCTTTGGTGTTGAGATTCAAACTCGAAAAGAACTCCTTGTTTCCCATCATGTGATTACTCGCTCCATTATCCAAATACCATACACTTGCATTGCCTTTGTCGATATCAAGATTCTTTGGAATCACCTTATCTTCGTTCAAAAACACCACCTCGTGTGCATAGAGTGCATCGGCCTCTTCTGTCTCGTTTAGGTTGGTTTCTTGATTCTTCTCTGTCTTCTTGGGACAGACAGTTGTGTAGTGACCATGCTTGTCACATCTCCAACATATCAGCTTTGAACGATTCTTCTTCGAGTTATTATATTCGGTGTGTGACGCACGGTTTTGGTTGTGTGACCTACCTCGACCTATGCCTCTATTGTTCCGTCCTCTTCCTCTATCACGGGAATTCTCATAGCCCCTCTGACTATGCTCTTCATTATTCGAAAACATCAGTTCCCCTTGGTCTTCTTTCTAAGTTTCTTCTCCTACATGCTCCTCATACGCCTTAAGCCTTCCAACTATATCCTCGAAACCCGTCGAGTTGAGGTCTAGCACTTGCTCAAGCGACGCTACGATCTGGATGTACTTGTGTCTCGGAAGACCCTTTAAGAACTTCTTAACCATCTTGGATTCTTCTATGTTTTCTCCCAAAAAGGTTGCTTTAGATGATAGGCCCGCTATCTTCCCCGCGAAGTCATTGACCGTATCGTTATCATCTATCTTCAACCTATCAAACTCTGTCATCAACGTCTGAGTCTCGCTTCCCTTACACGATCCGCTCCAAGGTGTCGCGACTTGATGGCGTTCCAGATCTCTTTTGATGCGGTTTGTTCTCCCACCTGGAGAATCAAAGTCTCGGGAACAAATTGAAACAAAAGAGCTATCGCAATATGGTTCTTCTTTTGATCTTCTGAACCGGGTTCGATCGTGTCCCACACTTCATGAACACGTAGTAGAACCTTCATCCTCATCGACCAAACTGTGTAGTTTGTCGATGTCAGCATAGGACATTGGATGGATGAAGATCCAAGGTCCTTCGTGCGTGAAGCCCTAGTCACGTCTACCATCTTGCTTACGCGATCTCTTGTTCACAAGCACCAGGATATTAAGCTACAACTTAAGCTTAGATCGAGTCTCCAACCTGAGGTTCTGATACCAATTCAAATCTCTTAGGAAACAAAGAATTATAAGAACAAATTTTCTTATTAGATTTAGAAACTACTCAAAACTAAAGCTCTCAATGTTTCACTCTTAGATCTTATGGAACACCTCTCCATTAGACTTATATTTATATGAAAGACAATTCCCTTTAACATGTGGGATATGGAAAACACAAACTTAACCTAAATAGATGATATCTTGCATATTTACATTGTCTTATCCATTTATTCATGTGCATTTTCATCATATAGATTAGGGTTTAGCCATGTCTAGGTTGCATTTCGCATACATATGTCTCTATTAGGTATTGGAGTACCACATGGAGTTCCTGGAGACATTTGGGCGCATTTTGAGCTCAAAAGAAGTGTTTAAAGCGATCAACGGACGAGCAGCGCACCAGAGCGACCTCACCGGAGCGACGCCGTGAAGTCGCTGTGACACACATCCCAGAGCGACCTGGCCAGAGCGACGCTCCGAGGTCGCTCGCGTCTCCATGGCGAGACGACACAAAATGAAGCCGATAGCGACGTCTTCAGAGCGACACCACCAGGTCGCTCGCGAGGAGACGACCAGGGAGCGACGTCTTCAGAGTGACACAGCCAGGTCGTTCGCGAGGAGACGACCCGGGAGCGACGTCTTCGGAGCGACACAGCCAGGTCTCGCGAAGAAACGACCCGGGAGCGACCTCTCGCAGCGACGTGCCGAGGTCGCTCCATGTCTATTTGCCTGTCGAACTCATGTTTTTCTAGGGACCTTTTGGTCATTTCATTATGAATTTTTTTTACTTTCTAAACCTATGTTTAAGTATCTTTTGTAAGCCATCAGTGGCTGATTATCTTGATCTTGGAGGAAACCACAAAAAACCTCTTGGAAAAGTTCATCTCTTTGATTCATTTGATCATATGTTATCTGTTGATTTCTAATCTATTATTTGTATTTCTCTACATGATTAATCTGAAATCCAATATGGGTTTAAGAGGATTCATGAAGAGTAGTGAGTAATCACCTTTTGAATTCATGGGTTAGGGAGATTAAAGGTGATTAGGTTAGTTCTAGGATGTTTTAGTGTAGATCATTCTTGTTCCTTGCTAGTAGAGTATTCATAATGCATCTTATGAGTTGGCCACTCAAAAGTTGATCTTTAGACATTTCCCACCCACAAGGTGTTTGATGAAATGCCTGAGACAACTCTCCTAAGCTTTTAACATACTTTACCAAAGACATTTGTT
>NC_027752.1:15798208-15798725 GCF_000695525.1 Brassica oleracea var. oleracea
AAAAAAACAAATATATTAAAAAAAAAAAAAGGAAAGAAAAGGGGGCTAGCAAAGTTGTTTAGAGCTAAGATTTGTTTAGAAGTTGATAAAATCCTTTACAGATTTCAAAGAAAAAGAGTTTTATGCGCAAAGTATTCTTGGGATCTTTTGGTGAGAGATGAGAGTTGGGTTTGACATTGGGAAATGAATTTGTATCATATATGTTTGGGAAAAGGGTAGAACATGGAGATTGAGCATTGTATGCATGAGTTTATCCCTTTCTTAGATATATTATGTGCAATGTCAAGGCTACTTGTCTTGAGAGTATACCACCTTAAGTATCATATATCTTGAACCCCTTGACCCACTTGAATAAAAGTCTTCCCTTACTCAACCAAATGATTTGACGACGTCTTCAGAGCGACACCACCAGGTCGCTCGCGAGGAGACGACCCGGGAGCGACGTCTTCAGAGAGACACAGCCAGGTCGATCGCGAGGAGACGACCCGGGAGCGACGTCTTCGGAGCGACACAGCCA
>NC_027752.1:15798755-15834173 GCF_000695525.1 Brassica oleracea var. oleracea
GATTAGGTTAGTTCTAGGATGTTTTAGTGTAGATCATTCTTGTTCCTTGCTAGTAGAGTATTCATGATGCATCTTATGAGTTGGCCACTCAAAAGTTGATCTTTAGACATTTCCCACCCACAAGGTGTTTGATGAAATGCCTGAGACAACTCTCCTAAGCTTTTAATTTGTTGTTAAAGGTGTTAAGATAGTCAATAGACCTGTTAGTAATGATTGCTTTCATATTATTCAACCAAAGACATTTGATGTTTGAGATATGTTAGTAAATGAACATTCATCTAGACATAGAGTTTGTTTAAGATTGTGTCTAAGCTTAAGGTTGATAGTTTGATTGATCGTTTGTCATCCTTAGTTCGAAACTTGATCATCCAATGTCTAATCTCTATGCCCATGAGTTCTCTTTTCCCTTAGCCAAGAAAGTATCATTCTGTAATTGTTTTCTAGTATTAGTAGTAGTTTAAAACCCTCTTAAATTATCATTTGCACTTAGATTAAGTGAGTACTTGCATTCTCGGTGCTTTGATATCCCTCAGAACTGGTTCGACAATCACTATACTACAACATTTGTCTTAGGAGCTTGAAAACTCCTAACATCAATAGAAACTTCATTTTTCTATTTCTAGGCTTCCTTATTGTGTTTATCTTTAACGTATTAAACATCTAATAATATATTAAGTTTCCACGAGCTTGGAATTATCCAAACACCTATCTCTGGTTGTCCTTTGAGCTCAATGTTCCCATAACAACTAAACAATTTTGATTTAGTTCAAACCCTTCCAGTTTTATTCATGATGTAGCTAAAATTAAGATACATACAAAGATTCTTATTTAGTTTAAGAATACTTAATAAACTATATCTTCTGAATTCTTATATTTGATTCAAGTGCAGTACGATGGTTGATATATTATAAAATACTAATTAAATATTGTAAAGGTGATATCAATATATTATAAATAGGTTTTGTTATTGACAAAAGTATTTTAAAACTAGTTTTGAAAGTTTTCTCTTTAATTAACTTTTTTAGCGAGAGAAGGAATGGACTGGGCGTTCGGGTACCCGTTGGCGTTCGGGTCAGTTTTTCAGATTTCGGTTCTCTTTTATAACACCTCCTAGGTCTTATTCCAGTAAATTTGCAAGTACGGGTCGGGTTCGGATATAACACATCGGGTTCGGATCGGTTTTGTATCATATCATAGAACCCATAAAGCAATCATATATCATTCGGATTCAGGTTATTTCGGATCGGTTTGGATATACCAGAAATAAAATCTAAAATTAAAAATTAAAACATAAGAAATATATATTTATTTATATATAATTAAGTATTTAAGGTAGTTATTTAAATTTTAAATACTTATTGTTAGATAACATATCGAAATAAATATGAAATTGAATATTTGAAATATATATTCATATTTCATATATTGTATATTATTTTGGACATTCGGATCGCTTTTTTTGGATATTTTTTCGAATTTTTTGATTTTTTTGGTTTCTCGGGTTACCCGTTCGGGTTCGGTTAATAACACTTCGGGTTCGGATATGTTTTGTACCACCTTACGAGACCCATTTGGATATTTTTTACATTTCAGACTGGATACAGATCAGGTTTTTCGGTTCGGGTTCGGTTCGGATTTCGGGTTACGGATATTATGTCCAGGCTTAGAATGGACTTGAAGTAAGCCCACACGGGGTGGGCGGCCTTTTTGTTTCACAGTAAGACATGGACGATTATCTCTAACCTTGATAGCTTACGAGTTTTCATCCATCTCTAGTCGGGTACAGGGAACACATGATCCATCAACAAAGTCCACCTATTCTGACCTAAGTGGCTACTTTGCAGTTCGAGGTGAACTCTGAGTTTATATATAGCAACCAAGATACAGTCGCCTCGTAGCCAAACAGTTACACAACATGCTGAGATTTTCAGAACAAAGCACGACACATGAATCCTAGATACACAGAGTAGTTAGAACGAGCTAGGTGATATAAAAACAAGCCAAAACCATGATTTTGAGAAATGCTCTTTGACTTATCACTTGAGATCTAAAATACTCTGTCTGAACTTTATTATCTTGTTTGTATTTATTATATTCATTGTCAATAGTATAATATTAATCAATTCGAGCAATTATCTTAGAAATCTACTATGTCTCGGAGAGATCTACCATTTTCCTAAATCTTATGATATTTATATTAAAATTATGATCGCAGATTTTAGCTCAACATCATACACCATATAATGTAACACTAGTTTGACCCGCGAAATTGTGCGGGATAAATGTTATATATAAAAATATTTTATATATATTATATTTATTTGTATTTATTTACGTATTATATATAATTAAATTAGAATAAGCACATAAATCAGAACAATACATCTTGTTTATTTACAATATTGTTTTGGTAAATTAATAAAAAAAAATTATTTTATTTATTTTATAAGGTAAATAACTAAATTTTAATGACATGGACATAGATATATAGTATATTTTAATATAAATATTTATTATTGAGAATTCATACTCATATGATAAACACAAAATTTCTAATGTGAGACTTTTTGAATGCAAATTTCAAAAATTAAATATTAAGGTTTCAATAATTTTTCAATACAATTTTAGAAATTATCATATTTAAGTATTTTTCTATGTTATATGTTATATAGTTTAATTTTAAACTATATTTAATATACAATATGAAATGTTTAGTAAATGAGATTTCATATTCATACGAGTTATGATCATTTGTAGCTTGTTATAATTAAACCATTGGTCACAAAATTTTAGTGTGAGACATTTAACGTTTTTAATAATTTATAGTCGTTTTAAAAATTCCAAATATAACATATAAAAAATTTAATATTTTTTATTATATGGTTAATGTGATTGTTTAATATCTTTTAATAATATAAAATTAAAAAAAAAAAGAGCTAAAATACAAATTTATTTATCAAATATTTATTATTCATAATCATTAATTGTCATATATACGTTAATCATATTAGGCTATTCCATAGTTTTTATTTAAGGAAAGTGCGAGAATATTCTTTTGTACACTATTTATCAATTTAATAGGTAGTTTAACAAAAAATATAATAATATAAGTTAAGATGTACCTACGTATTTTCTAAAAATTATAAATTTTATTATCATGATGACACGTGGATACAAAACAATGCTGTAATATTTTTCAATTAATATATAAGGGACTCAGATCGTATTATGACATCCCAAGATTTCAGTTAATGAAAGAAATATTAAATATATATTATGTTACTTGTAACAAAAATAATATTATGCTCCAGATAAAGTTCTACTGTTGACTTAGAAAAAGATAAAGATAAACTTTTCTAATTCCAGTGTCCTCTACATTAATTCAAGGCTGGCAACCGTTGTTAAATGAGAAAACATGTAATTTTAGAGTTATTGTCGTCATATAAATAGATTTTTATATTATTTTCTAATTTAGACTTTTAAAAAAGGGGCATTTGAAGATGGATATGTTTCCGGTTAATACCACCGGAATAGACACGGCGGAGGTAAGGAAGATTTAAGGAAAGCTTTCTCCTTTTATTCTCTCTGACCCCAAAGGCATCTCCTTTTTTGAGTCAAATGGAGTCTCGAGGATCTTCTGAGGCAGAAGATGAACAGATTGTTCAAGTCCGAGAAGCTTTAATGTGCCTCAACGGCAAAAGATTCGAGGGTTTACGAACCGCGAGGTTCCTTAAACACACCACCATGTCTATAGACGACGACGTTTTCGACCTCCCTCTGGACGCCTTTATATGCCGACCCGAGTCCGTTGATCCGGAGATATGGACGGCCAAGATTTCGTTTCCGGGCTGGGCCTCTCCGTCTCCGAACTGGATCGAGTGGGTGAACGCTATGGCGGAGACACACGCCACCGTGTGGAGGAAAGCAGGTGTGTATGATGCGATCTTGGCGTCTCGGTACCAGATCAAGAAGCAAGACGAGTTGATGATGGCTTTGGTGGAGAAATGGTGTATTGAGACGAACACGTTTGTGCTCCCTTGGGGTGAAGCGACGGTGACGCTTGAGGATGTGATTGTTCTTGGTGGGTTCTCTGTGATTGGGAACAATGCCATGGCTCCTGTTAAGAGAGAGGAGATGAAGGAGGTGGAGGAGAAGATGAAGAAGGGGAAGCGTGAGATTGAGGGTGAGTTGGGGAAGAAGTGTAGTGCTGGCTTGTGGATGAAGGAGATGATGAAGTCAGGGAATGAGATTGAGCATGAGGCCTTCCTGGTTACATGGCTGTCACGTTTTGTTTTTCCCAGTTCAGGTGATTTGGTGAATGATGTGCTGTTTCCGGCTTCGATTCAGCTTGCTAAAGGGGTTACATTGGCTCTGGCTCCGGCGGTTTTAGCGGGGATATACCGTGATCTCGGTCTTTTGAAGGAGCATCTTGCTGGTTATGGTGAGAACGATACGGTTGTGGTGAAGTCTCCGTTACAGTTTGTGCAGGTTTGGGCTTATGAGAGGATCATGGAGTTGCAGCCACCGGGCCAGCCAGGTCAGTTAAACCCTGGTGAGCCACGGATGGCCCGGTGGCACCAACATGGTGGCGGTCAGAATCTGTATGGATATCCTGAGAATGTTAGAGCGGTTTTGGACTCTACCACCAAAGAGAGTTTTGACTTTCGTCCTTACACAAAGCCTCTGCACAACTTCAAGTTCCCTAGGTTTTACATGGAAGATAACTGTTGGGTCCATCTGCACTCTGATGACAAGAACATTGTAGCCTTTGGTCGGTGTTTGAGGTTCTGTAAACTGGTTGGTGTGCATTGTATTGAACCTTATTACCCGCACCGTGTGGCGTTGCAATTTGGTTATGACCAGGATGTTCCTGGTGTGGTTTCAGCTAGGAATGAGACTCCGGAACTGGCTTGGAAAGACTATATCCGTCCTATTTCAGGCGATATGATGTACATTCCTGCACGGGTCAATGCTGGTGATGTTACCGTTAGGTACATTCGGTGGTGGAAGCTTTCTTTTGCGATGTTACAGTCCGAAGCTAAGAAACTATCCCACAAGCTTCTGGCTTCACCCCCGAGGCAGAAACCATCAACTACAACAGCTGCTGCGACGACCACAACGAAGGTAACATCTAGAGAAACAAAAACAAAGAAAGGGAGTCTTGGCCGTAGTAGCTCTTCAGGGAGCCTCATAGGATCAGAGAAAGGTGATAAGCATAGGCCTGAATGGGTCCAGAGATCACCACCGGGGTGGAAAAAGAGTCCTGATAGAAGCTCGAGCAGTGCAATTGGTGGTGCTAAGGATCTTAAAGGAGTTCTCAGGGGCGTAGGGAGAACTAAGGGTCATGGCCATGTCACATTTCAGCTTCCTGTTCCCTCACCCAAAAGGTCTCCTCCATCCAACAAGACAAATACTCCTTTGGAAAAGCAAAACGGTATAATAATGTGTTCTCATGTTCATTTCTTACTTTTGGTTCCTTTGTTTCAAGACAAACTCTTTTTTTTTTTGTGTAGATTCTACTGTCAAGAAGCCAAGAATGATACCTCGGGTAGCAGATCTAGCCAAAAGATCGAGCTCGTCTTCTCAGGTTCCAAGAAACACATCATTTGTTCCTCTTCCTCATAGGCGAGATAACTATGTAAAGAACAACAATTACTCAAGTCGGCGAGCTTCGAAAGAACCATACAAGGCACCATCTTTGTCTGGCTATCCTTCAAAGAGGAAGAAGTCACCAAGATCTGTTGATACTGTCAACTCGCCTGGTCAGAAAAGCTCCCTAAGCCCGCAAGGTTCAAAAGAATCTCCCAAGTCACCACCATCTGTTTCTGGTTCTTCTTGTTTGACAAGGAAAAACTTACCAAGACCTCAAGAACTGAACAAGTCGTCATCTTCTTCTCTTGGTTCTGTTTCTTTAACGAGGAAGAAGCCACCAAGATCTTCAGAAGATGCCAGCTTATGTGGTAATTCATCATCTGGAGGCCATTCAATTGTCAAGAGAAATACTGAATCCAAACGAGAATCACCGAGAAAAGCTCAGGAACTCAAGGCTACTAATGTGAAGTTTTTGGAGGAGATTGTGACACTGCGGGAACACGTTGGCGAAGAAGGGGAAGTGACATATCATATACCAAAACAACAGTTTGAGGATCTGAGCCAAGGAGTCCAAGATGTTCTACATGATCTGCACTCTATTAAATCCGCATTGAACATACAAGACGATGATGAATAGATTTATGACTGGCTTTTGCAGTTGGTTCAAACCGAGTCGACACAATATAACCCCAACACTACAACAACAAAGACATTAGTTTCTTGCTTAAAAAGCGTTGTGTATAAAGAACTATCCTTAGAAGACTGATATTATCCACTTATTGAAATGTGCTGACCTTTTTCCCCACTATAATTTGCACACTGCATCAACAAACAAAAAACTTGGGGTCACTTTCCTTTTGTCATAAACCATTCGTGTAATCATCAGTAAATGTGTTGGGTTGTTTGTCAAATATTTTCATCAAATGCATTAACAGTGTCGGTAAACCATGTAAAGTACTCATTCTGATGCAGCTTTGAGACAAAAAGATATATGGAGAGGTTACAACTTAGAAGAACGCTTGGAGACAAAAAGGCATAATGTATAGTCATATTATATTAAGAGCGAATTAAACTATTGACAATTTATTTCTAAAGAAGAAAACTGATTAATCATCCTCTCTCAAATCTTTTGGAGTTATGATGATCCAATGAAACACAATATGATTCTCAAATGCTCCCGTGTGGCTTGTGGGAGATAATGGATGTTTTTTTTTTAGTATTATTAATCTTTCTTCTATGATTGTCCTTATTATTGCTGACCCTTTTTCACTTCTCAAGAACCTTTCTTTCTAGGGAAAAAGTTTATGTGTTTTATGATAAATCTGTCCAGAGATTTTGTTTTTATTACCTGGGTTTTGTTGTTTTCACCCGTCCCATGTGTCTGGCTTCTTCCCAACAGCTTCAAACATTGACCAAGTTTGTTCCTTTGTTCTCTCTCTCTCCCTCGTTTTCAACGACGACTCTGACTTTGCAAGATTATCTCTGATCGAAATCTCCACAAGGACTCTGATCTCCAATCTGTTACAGGGTATTATATTCCTCTCATTTGATCCCTTGTTTTAGATAGAATCTGAACTTTTGATCTAATAATTGCTTTCTCTTTCTCTCTCTCTCTCTCTCGAGAGAAAGATGGGTTCTTTCAAAGGTCATGCTTTGCCAGGTACGTTGTTCTTTGTGGTTGGAGTCTGGCACATTTGGAGCTCTGTGGTTCGCTTCGTATCCAACCCCAAGTCATTTCGGGTTCGAGTTTGGCACCCTGTCCCTGGTTTCAACGGTAGGATCAAGTACTTGGAGCTTTACGTTGTCACCATTGGCTCACTCATTGACCTGTGCATCGAGTTCTTCTACTCCACTCATCTCAACTTCTTTGTCAATGGTGTCTTGAACCCTTCCCACATGAACGATTTCGAGCACTCTGGGATGCTTCTCATGTTCTTCATCCTCGGTTTTATCGCTTTGTTCTCCGAGAAAACCAGGTAGGTTGGATCATCAAGATTGGTATAGAGCTTTGAAGTTTGGTTGGATCTTTGGTGATATTGAAATCATTATTAGTGACACTCTATTAACTTAATTTTTCATGTGTCATAGGTTGCTTCCTCTGCCACAAGAAGCTCTGTGTTTAATAGCTGCAACAGCTTTTACAGCCCAAGGACTTCTCTTCTTCTTCCACTCCACAAGCCACAAAGGTCTTGAAGGTTATTACCACCTCCTCCTCGTCTTTCTTGTCGGTCTCTGCGTCATCTCCTCAATCGCAGGAGCAATCTGCCCTACAAGCTTCCCAGTAGATCTATGCAATGGCATTGCAATGATTCTTCAAGGCCTCTGGTTCTATCAAACAGCTTTCACTCTCTATGGCCCTATGATGCCTCAAGGCTGCGGTTTAAAAGGAAGCTCTGTCGTTTGCAGATCAGTCGATTCCGTAGTCTCTGGAGAATTTCTGGCTAATTTTCAGCTCTTCTCTTTGGTTCTTGCTGTTCTTGCCTGCGTTGTGGGTTCTTATGTTTTTGCAGCTTCAAGATTTGGAACAAGTAAATGAGATATTTTTGGGAAGTAGAAACTAGGTTTTTTTTTTTTTTGCTACATGTCTCTATCTTATAACAAATATGTTACTTTGAGGCCTTAGAGCTCAGCTAATTTAGAGAAAAAATAAAGCAAAAATCGGACCTTTATTGTGTAACGGACTGAAAATTGATTTGATGGTAAAAGTATCTGGTGCTCTCAAAGAGGAACTTAGTGTTTCTTTCACTTCCCATTACATTAGAGACTCAAAGCAAATAGTTTTATAGTAGAGAGCATGCAAGTATAACCCCAAAGTGACTTCAAACAATGATCCAATCAAAGTTGAAGATTACAAGATAGAAGAGAGCCAGTACTCCGAGGCCTGGTTGCAAGCTCTTTATAGGTACTTGGTCATACCCCGACCTTCCACGCTCACCGTAGTGGCTTGCAAACGCTTCTTCTTTGGTCCTTTTAGCTGCTGCAGTTTCTTGTTCATCTGCAATTTTAACACCAAAAAAAGCCAGCTCAAGGACGGATTCATACGTAAAGAGCGACAACAACGGTAGTTTTGTTCACAAAATGCGACTCAGCCAAGCTTGTGCATGAGCATGAGCATAAATGTTTAAGGTGGTATTCTTGATGGTGTTTTGTCCGATCAGTGAGAAAATAGTTAATTGTAAGAGTGTGTTTCTACCTTCACTCGACGCTGGTCCTGGGAAACCTGTTTAGCACGGGCTCTGACCTCATCTGGGTCAATCTTGGACTGAGGACGAATCAGAAAGTCCATAGGAGTTGCTTCTGGTCTCATGGTCATGTTCCTGGACGAATCTCCCCTCGAACTCTGACCCGAAGTCAGACCAGATTTTCGTTGCCTGCCACATTTTATCAACAAACACTCAGTATACGAAATGCAAATATCCAGATTCTAAAATGTTCTTCCATACCGGATATCTAAGTCAAAATCACCATCTCTGGACTCCATTGTCGAAGCTTTGTTGACAGGTCTATGTCAAACCGAGTAGAACAAGAAGAGAAACTATGTGTCAGTATATGAATCATGAGTGAAGTCAAAAAAAAATTAAAAGGCTTGTGATTTACTTCTTCACTGGTGGCCTTCTATAGGGAGCCCTATCTTCATCAAGATTTCTCATGTCTTCAAACCTTGTGCTCTTGTTGAAAATCGGACGAGACTACAACATCAAGCACACAACAACAGTAAGCAAATGAGGTGGAATTTGATTCTCAAGGGATTGGAGCATTCGAGAAAGCTGTTTACCCATTTATCAACCAAATCCTTAGCAAGTCTTCTGTTTGAAGTAGTTTCCTCGTCGGACTTTGATAAGAACATAATGACCTACCAAAAGCAAGAAGAACAAATATCAGTACCAACTCGTCAATATGCAATCAAGTGGTGTATCCTAACCTTCCCAAGCCCACTCTTTTTCAATTGTTCCCTCCGATCATACTGCTCCAGGTCAATTGGAAACTGCAAGACATAATCAGGAATTTTTATAAAGAATGCTTCCATTTGGTGAATCTGCCACATATACCTAGAGAAAAACAGGAATCCATACATCAGTAAGAATCCTCAGAATAGCTGCACGAATGTTTATACTTGGCAAGCTTCCATCAGGAAGAGGCTCAAGCCAATTCTTCAGTAGAGTTAGAACTCCATGGTCCAAGAATTCTGTTTGAAGCTGCTTCCTGGATAAAGACGAAACATGCAGTATTACGAAACAGAATGTCAGTAAGAAAATGAATACGATAACAGTAACTTAGTAACTTACTTCCCAAGAACATTGGTAAGAAGGGAAAGTTTCTTAAGCTTGTTGATAGCAGGCTTCCCCTGTCTATTGAGTTCTGCATCTTCCTCAGCAGTGACCTCAAGCTCAGCCATCACATTCTCAACCAAGAGAGCGATTTCCGCAGGATTTCTTTCAGCCTTCTTCTTTTTCTTTCCCATTTTGAAAAGGTTATTAACCTCGTCATCATCCTCACCCTCCTCTGCCTGAATTTTTAATAACCAAAAGCATTACATATCACCAAACAAAAGCTAGATTCAGAGACAGAAATTGAATGACACATCTCATACCTGAGGATAATGAGTTGGAGACCGGTCTCCCCCATCACCTCCATACCTCTCAGAAGGATCAACACCAGTATCATCGATGAAATTGTCGTCATCCATAGTCCTAACACCCTCTTCATCATTCTACAACAGAAGAAAAACATTTAAAACAACAAAGAAAATATACAAACGCAATCTCAGAAAGATTAACCAAAGAGGTGCACCTCAGGGTTATGTGCAATAGATTTCCACATCTCATCAATCTCTTCAGACTTCCTCTCACCGCGGCTTGGGAGCTTATACCTCTTCTCCTTCCCACCGCCACTACTACTCCTCTCTTTCTCATTCTTCCTCTTCCTCCCAACCTTATCATCATACTCTGTACCACCTCCTCTTCCTTCCATGTACTCATCGAACACCGCATCCTCCACATCCTCGTCAATCAACTCAGGAACATCGATAGTCTGTTTATCACTAGACGCTTTCTTCACCAACCGTTTCCTGGGTTTGACTTTATCGTTGTCGTAAAGAGGCGTTTGTGAACCTTCGCCATCCCAGTCCCCCATATCATCGGCTAAGTTGTCTTCAAAGTCCTCAAGTGGCTCACGATCGTCTCCGAAGTCATCATCCAAGTCCACCAACGGCTCCCCATCCACATCACGGTACCTGAAACGACAACAACAAAATTCAATTAAACGATTACGCACAATCGAATCTCGAAACAAAATCGAAGCTTTCGTCTTCCCATGAAACGAATTCACTTTTTGTAATCAAAAGAAGATAGATTTGGAAAAATCAAAGCTGGATCTCGTTAACCCTAAGCAGAGGAGGAAGGGGCTGTGAATTTCTTCTGCACAGCATAGTTAAATTGAAAACTGAACAAGGAAAGGAGAAGATCTTACGGATCATCCTCGAAACCCATCTCTGCTTCGTTTCCAGAAAGCGATTCAACGGAGATAATCCTCGAATACTGCTGACCTTCGAGTTGTCGAGAGGAGGAAAGAAGAAAGGAATAGAGAATCGGTTCCTAATGGGAATATTCAACGGTCTCGATTGAGGGAAGATTAACAGTTTCGATCTTGCCACGTCATCGAAACTCGGAGTATGCATTCAGCTGTGGACTTGGTGGGCTTGTTGTAAGAAAGTTAACATTTTAGTCAAAAGCCTCAAAAACGTTTAGATATCCCCAAACTAGGGCTCACAAAATATCTGGCGGTAAAAACCAAAATGAACCTGACCCAAAATATTATACAAAAACACTAAAATTGGTAAAAATATTTGAGTAGATCTAAAATTTTATCATTCAAAGCACCAAAATCAAACCGATCCTCAAATATTCGAGATACTTAAATCACAATTGTATATTTAAATTTATTAATTATTTTGAAATATAATATCTATAAATGTCAAAAATACTCAAAAATATTTGGAATTGTTCTAAATACAGTACTTGAATATATCAAAAAGTAAATATCCCAAAATAATCAAAACTTAGTCAATGGAAATATGTTAATACCTATTGATTATTCATCCAAACATATATCCAAACTTAACTAGTTTTATATTAATTTTAAGTATTTATTAGTATATTATTCAAGTATATATGTTGTAGATTATTTTATTTTTACACCAACTTAGGGTAAAAAAGAGAGGAAAATTACATATAAAATGAGGACAAGGACGACAAGACTTGAACATACGGAGGTTGATGGATAGAAATTAAGATTTTATTTACTCTTTACTCTTTCTCAGCAATTTGTATTTTTCCGGCTAACTTCGATGAAAAGGCCAGCTTATTTTTCTTTTGTTCACACACATTGTAGCACCACTCTCTTCTGATCAATAAAATGCTTTTGAAATAACCCACAATCGAATTTTATTCCTCTTACCATATGACCAAACTCAGATTCAACATTTCTTGTGAAGAGAGCAACCATAGTTTTTTTTTTGTAAGAACGTTCTAAATATGTCGAACAGCGATTCGAAACGTTCTAGGAAAAAACCCATCAAGCCTCTATCCATTAGTTCCATACATCCATCACACATAGAGCCATACTTTCAAAAAGACCTAACGAAGAATCCACTAAGAGGTTTCATAAGCCAAAAAACAAAGCATGTAACAAACCTTTTTATCGTTCACTTGATTGTCTATTATGAAATTGGAAGCTTAACATTTTATGACGAAAATCTATATTATAATACATCATTTTTTGCTCACTTTTTAGGCTATCCACGTGGCAAACGTGTGGGTCCCACTGAAAAATAAATCTATCTAATTACGATAAAACTTAAATCTGTATATTTTCTCCGAAACGGTAGTCGATCAAATCAAATCCCCTTTTCCCTTAACCCTAGCTAGGATCATCATAATAATTGACGATCGTCTGGCTGTTTCTGATTGATTCAAATCGGTAATTATGTTTTTGAATAAACAGGTGATCCCGTCGCGGAAGCAAAGAACTGTTGCGGTCTTGGCGACATCGGAAACATCGCTTCTCTCCCCGGAGTCGAAGCAGGAAAGTTGAATAGCCCCTTGACCCGTTACTTCCGTGCCCTGTTGCTTGAAAACTCTAACAAAAAGGTTTCATTTCCTTCTTCTTCTTTTTTTGAAAATTTTGTTTTCGAGACTACATATGATTATTGAATTTGTCCCTCTTTGTCTTATCACTGAACAGCAAATCAATGTAGCCAAAAAACCAGAAACGGTTCAAAAGATAGCAAGAGCTGTTGTTAAGCCGCAGCCGCAACCGCAGCAGCCTCACGAAGTGATTGTGATCAGTTCAGACACAAACGAGGTTGCTAAAGCTAAACAGGATCAGAGAGACCATGATGCGTCCAAGAAGAAAGTTACTTACTCTTTCGTTCTCAATGCTCGAAGCAAGGTAAGAGTTTCTTTGGTTTTTCAAAATCGGCATTTGAATATGCTTTTTGTGATTTATTGGTTACATACTTGACTTTAGGCTGCTGCTTCCAAGACTCTTGATATTGATTCCGGACAAAGACAATGACCTTGCTGCTGCTATGGAGTATGTTGAGGACATGGCTTTCTACAAAGAGATTGAGGTACTTGTGGTCAGACCCTTTATTCTAATATATGCTTTACGGATACGTTTTCTGAATGTTTCTGTTTTGTTTCCTGTTGCAGAATGAGAGCAGGCCTCAGATGTATATGCAGACACATATTGACATCAACGAGAAGATGAGATCGATTCTTGTAGACTGGCTTGAGACGTTGATGTCAAGTTTGATCTGTCTCCTGAGACGCTTTACCTCACCATCAGCATAATTGATCGGTTCCTGTCTCTGAAAACTATTCCGAGGAGAGAGCTACAGCTTCTAGGCGTTAGTGTTTTGCTCATAGCCTCCAAATACGAAGAAATATGGCCTCAGGTATGTGATGTAACACACATATCATAATGCTTGCAAGATTATTATCAATTAGAGCTGATCAGGGGTTTTGTGGTGTGAACAGGTCAATTATTCGGTATATGTCACAGACAACTCTTACCAGAGCACGCAAATTCTCGTGATGGAGAAAACCATTTTGGGAAATCTGAAGTGGTACTTGAGAGTTCCAACAAAGTATGTGTTCCTTGCGAGGTTCACCAAAGCTGCCAATCCAGACCCGGAGATGGAGAACATGGTTCACTTTGAAGTTGGGTCTGATGCATCACGACACTTTGAAGTTATTTATTCAAAGTGTTTTGAGGCTAAGAAGGCTCAAATTTTGTAACTCTTCGTCCTCATCTCTCATCTGCAAACTTTGTATCAATTTGATATAAAATTACCATTTGCGTTGCAGCTCTACATGAGCAACCTTATGCCTAACTAAGTTTTGATTATCTATCAGGTGACGCTAGCGAAGACTCAAATTGAAAAGTGGGCTGAACTGTAAGCATGGTCAATGTTAAAACTGTAAGCAGCTTATAAGCGATGGAATTTATCATTTAGATGCGTCTCTTATGTTTATGTTTATAATATTCTATTTGCAGAAATATATTCCAGCCATGAAAGAGACTGTCCAAACGAATGTTCAGACAAACGTACGAACACTATCTAACAAACCAAAGGTTTACCATGCTTCCAAGAGTTCAGTTACTCCCCATTTTGTCAAGAGTGTAGATCCCTATTACCAGGTGACTTATTTTTTATTTATAGCTAAATGTATTACATGGAAATAATCTTACAGCTCATCGTCTGATGACAATATCTGAAGGCTAAAAGGGTTAAGAAGCCATAACTTGATCAAGTGGCCATGGACACAAAACCTCATGTTGATAAGGTCAGAGCTACCATGAAGCCTTACACAAAGAAGGCTATTCACTACTACAAAATGTTTCTACAATCTGCTACAGTGTATCATCATCAGGCCAGAACCAGAGCCACTGTATATTGCATAGAGATTCTAGATATCAGTAGTCCCATTTCTAGAAGATTATGTTCGCTTTTAAGTTATCATAATTGTGTATCTCTGTCAAGGCCCAAGCCAATGTCGAAGGAAAGTTAAAGAGCCATGAACTGGCGCCACCTTTTGCTACCAAAGAACAGTTCATTCGGTTTTATTTCTGCTTAAACTGTGACATGTGTTATTTTCAATTAAAAAATTAGAAGCCACAGTTTCGGTTGACATTTAACTACCCGAGACGAATAACAAAACAGAACAATTTTTTTTTTTTTTTGTAACACACAAAACAGAACAATCAAATTAACATCAAACCTTCTTTTTTTGTAGGTCAAGCATCTGACGCTGACGAAAACATGAAGACCAATGACTACACCTAAGCAAATCCCTCACCAGTCACATTTAAAAACCATTTTTTTTTCAATCTCACAAATTAAAAACATTAAATACCTACATGAATTAGAGGAAATTGTGTCGATTTTCCCGACAACGAACAAACATGAGTTGACGACCTAACAGTTTACTCATAAACAGACAAAACTTTAGAATCAATGCACAGTTCTTTTGAAATCCAAACATTTTAAAATCCAGTTTTTACTTAATCATTATATTGGGCCATAAACTATATCAATTTCTATTTTTTGGTTGACCTATTTCAAACTTTCTTTGTCGACCAGAAATCATTTTTAACAAAGTCCAATAAAAACTCTAAAAATAATAATTTTGTAACTATATAATTTTATAAATGTCTAGAGTAATTAATTTTACAATTATATATTTTTGAAATTAATTTTGGGTAAAATAAGAAAATAAATTTAATTTATTATTCGTATAAATTGTTAAATTTTTAAATTAAAAATTTATATCTTTTTCCTTACACTATTTGATTTATATAGAAACAACTACATAAGTAAACACTAACCAACTCTATAAACCTCAGCTTTTGAATATGAAAACGCCAATAACGGTAATGGTCGACCAAATAATTACGAAGATAAGATATAAAAATATCAACACATATGAATTCGCGGTCATTCTTATATCTTCCTAATCAAGCAGTGTGACTTCTGTCTCATTCAGCACAATTATAGATAACATGAAAAAACAAAAATATAAAACTACACAAAGTTATCCGTCTCCGCGCTTGCGCGGGGGCTATGCTCCTAGTAAGATCTAAAGATTGAATCTTAAACAATACCCACCAAGCCTATAAATATTTACTGAAATTCCCGGATCATATCCTCAACTCATATGACAATTGCGGATGCGCGGTCTTTCACACTTTCCTACAACAATACACAAAAACAAAACAAATGGACAACGCTTACTGCCACGAAATCCAATAACGAAGATCAAAGCCTAAACGAAAAAAACATTTTTCAGATTAATTTTTTCGAAAATCAGCTAAAGTGCTAAAAAAATTGGTCTAGACCCGTCAATCATTACTCAGAGCCGGATTTGAATATTTTGGATCCTTAAGCTTAAAAAAAATTTGGCCATAAAAACTATTATTTTATGGAAAAATATTTAAAATCCTTTATTTGAAATTTGAACTCGCAACTCTAGAGTACTAATGAGGACAATTTTTTTTTTTACTCAACTTCAACTTTATATTATCCAAAAGAGTAGTACATGATTTTCAACCACATGGGATCAACCACACTTACATACAAAGTGATTTAGTATCACCCATGAACACATAGATGGATCATACGCTACCCGATCTTCTACTTTGATGTAATTCTACCCAGTGAGACAAACATTTCCTACGACTCAGAAAATACCGCATCTCAAACCACCTAAATTCAACCACAGAAAGTGAATAACACTAACACCAGAGACTAATTGGTTCTAATCAGGATTAAACATTTTAACACAACATTAGTTGACATATGATGAGAGCTCAGCTTTCGGACCAATGCTTCTTCACCGAGCGGTGCAATCCCAACTTGACCGAGCGCCATCAAGCTTTAATGCCTCATGTGAGATCCCTGGCCCGGACCTCCAAAATTTCTTTTGTTTTAAAAGGAGAAAGCCCGTTAGACTGCAGTCCATTAAGATAAATCCTAGGGTTCTATCATTCTTTTCTTATAAAAGGAGGTGCATCCTTGTTCTTTTCTCCATCAGAGAAAATCTAGCGAAGCTCTGCAAAGATCCCGAACCGTCAAGCTGTCACCATGGAACCCTAGCCGCCGGCCACCACCTTTGACGACCACCACCTGCGCTGGCCATCCTACGCCACCATCTCCGATTTGCTTCTTCATCTACCGTCTTTCGTTGTTGTTCATCAGATCTGAGAAGTAAGCCTTCGATCTCCTTATTCCCTTGCTTCCTCTCCATGATTTATCATTGGGTGTGATAGATCTGGTCTCTAATACCTTTTCCTATCCGTGTTGAGCGTGAGAGTACAGATCTGTGGTGGTGATGTAGCAAACCTTCTTCTTCTTCTAGATCTGGATCTGTGACGACGAGTAAGGCCAAGGTGAGGACCCGACCGTGAACTCTTATCATATCCAACAAGCCCTCGAGGGAAGTCCCTTGTTAATAAAGTCTAGGCGTAGTGTAGAACTATTCGTTTGTGTTTCTTGCTTGATGAAACTGTTAGACCTAGTTGTTGGGTTTTTTGATGTGATAAAAGCATATATATCTATTAGGATGTTAAAGGATAAACCGGTTGTGTGATATGAATGACTATGATGATGAATTGTGTGTGGTGAATGGATGTAACGAGATGTGTACATGGAAATGATGATGAATGTATATGGATGTGACACCGAGAACGGGTGTGGACGTCTGGGAATGTGTGGATGGGGAATGTGGCTCCTGATAGGATCGAGTCATGCTGAGTCTTGGCACAAGTGACTATGAGACCAGAGGACGGACAATGCCTGATTGAGCCAAAGAGGCCGTGACTGGGTAGTTACATATGAGCTATGGATCGTAGCCCGGTTTAGGCGCCCGTAGGAAATGCAGCGAAGGGGGTTCGGGATGGCTCCCCCGAGGTCGCCCGCTAGGTCCTAGAGGTCTAGGTTGCTTGTTGTTGTTGCATGCTAGTCCTTATTAGCTTGTGGCTGTGTTGATTGTTTGTTTGTCCTGATATGAGTTAGTAGGTTCCTAGAACTTACCCTCACTAAGTAATCCCAATTACTCACCCCTCTCTTTTGTAGGTACAAACGAGGAGGTCAGAGAGTGAGAGTCTTGTGGTGTTTGTTTTTTCTTTTAAGTTATTTATGAATTCAAAGACTATTGCTATGGTTTTATTGGAATAAAGTGAGGATTTGGATTGAATGAAGCGTTGTCGTGATCGAGTATGATCCGGAGGGACCGAGTCTTACACCTCACTTCTTAGTCGTAATGATGGAACTATTAAGTATTGAAAGCGAGCCTCGACCAACCAGAAACACAACCGGTTCAGCATATATGGCGTTCAATGGCATGGGTATGTACCACCGCCGAGACAAAGGAGTCACCGCTAGCGCTGGGAAGTAAGACACCATCACATACCGGCTACAATTTTCCTCCCACCGGTTGACAACACCAACAATTTGAAGCCTTCGCGACGTGACTTCTTAGTTTGGCTCACCGTTACTAGGGAAGGGAGATCCACGCCAGAGAAGGTGCCCCACTGAGACATGTGCCGTCACCGTGGAGGGATCGCTGGAGATCTACAAAGGGAAAAATCAGATCTGGCGTCACACCCCAGCTCTAAAAGCCGACCTCTTTCTCCACGCTGCTCCGAAGTCTCGTCGTTCCTCCAAGCCCTCGGAAGAAGTCACCTTTGTCCCTTAAGCTTTCTGATGAGTCATCAACGACTTAGAACAACACACATATCGACATCGAGAGAATTTGTGGAGAGAGAAGCAAAGGAAAAATAAGCTAAGGGGATAAGATGGCACCTCCGGCTAAAACCGGCCCGGAGTAGAGTTTCTTCACCGGCAAATTTTCTTCTCGAAGAAAGAGTTTCTAGGGTTTTAGGATTTTTTGTGAATTATGTCTGAGATTAGAATTGATAAACTACTAATAGGGACAATTACCAACCAAGATGTAGGTGTTTATTGCAACAAAGTTGGCTTCTAAAACTATTTTTGATTCGAAACATGTGATTGACTAGATTCTAATCAGGCTCGACTCTATCAATACTCTCATATAATGCGCATGATTACCACTTAACGATTTTTTGAATATTGATATTTGTTATAAATTTAGTATACTTCAATATCTTTACTTTATAGTATTTTTTTTGGTATAATTTATATTTAGAATAAAGAAAAAATACAGCTATTTTAAAGGTTGAAGTTGATTCAAACTCCGAAGAATTATTAATATACTTTTTTTATAGTTTGTGTCTGTGATATCCGAACCCGAAGGCCCGACTAATCCTAGGAATTAATTTATTTCGAGCACTATCATGTTAATTTGTTCTGTTTTTTTTTTTTTGTCAACTTGTGCATTTCATTGCAATAGCCCAATGGGCAATACATTACGATCAGTACAACAAAGTCCACTTAGAGAGAAATAATAAGAGTTAAGCCCAAATAAAGAGAGCGGTTGATACTGCATCACCATCCACGCGTCATCTGCAGAAGCTCTTCGAAACAGGTAAGGGTACACGTGTCCTTCAACTTTGAAGCAGCCGTCTGAGCTTGTGCCGCCGGGATGACTCCGATATCGCCTCTCCGTTTACTTTTCTCTCAGGTAAACGATTTGCACTGATTAAAGCCCTTATCACCATAAAATCGGACTGACTGACTGGCTGGATTCTTCGACCACCGGAGGTCTTTATACAGGAGAAGCTCTATATAACCGGAGATAGATTTTTGCCTGACCGCCATGAGAACGCCGACTCTACTAATCGTACTCCAAATTGACAGAGGCTTTCAACGCTCCATACTTCCTCCAATCAGAGATACTTTACTTCGATTTATTAATCGATTTGAAATAAAGCTTTAGACTCTTTGGAAGACCTCTGGACAAACCGCTGATCTTAGAGTTCACCACCAAACAGCCGTAATCAAGCATATGTGAAAGAGCTTTACACAGCTCCTCCCTCTGAAAGATTTAGATGGGATAAGAGGGAGAGAGAATTCTCTCTCTATAAAGAAGAGAGAGCGGTAAAGGTTCTGTTAAAAATACCTATCTCTAATACGAGTTATGGGTCTTGTAACACTTGGGCTACACTTGACCATTTTTATGAACCCAAACCTATTTTTTGTACTACTTATCTGGATGGATATGAATTGTTATCGAGTCCTCATAATATTCTTGTCTTTCCATCTTTTTAAACACTCCACATAAAAAACAGTAGTAAAATGCTACAATTTGGGCTTTGAATAAAATATTATCCTTGTTTTGTTCCTCCTCTTCCCCATCAGAAACACAACAAAGATCAATCAATCCTCCCACTCCAATTTCTGCAAATTCAAAACTCACTGATTTATTTCGCATCTCTGGGTTTCCTCAGATTGCTCCAACATTACCGATCTTCTTCAGGTATTTTTCTGCCGATTCGATTAGATTCTGAGTTTCAAAACTGGATTCCATGTAGCTCTTCTCTTTTACCGTTTCTTAAAAGCTTTGCCTTTAGTATATAAAATATTTGAAATTTGTGTTTTTAGCTCTTCTCCCCCATTGTTTAACGGAAAGCTAAGTTTTTTGTTTGCATCCTGAGATAATAATGTGATCTTTTTAGATCCTGGGTTAGGTCAGTGAATCTGCTTAGGAGCTTTACTGTTCATTGCGTCATTTGGAGATAATAACTGATTGGTGGGTTTGTTATGTTTAAACTTATAAGCAGAGCTCCTTCTCGTCTAGTGTGAACAACGTGATAATGGGTAGTAGCGAGGTGGACAAATCTGGTGAAGAGAACGAACCCAAGACCCCTCCACCACCTTCTTCTGCTCCTGTTACTTCACAAGTTTGCATTTTGTTATCTATGGATGGATTCTACCAAAAGTGTGTTTGTTAGTGTTCATGCTTTGGTGTTTCTGTGTTTGTAGGAACCTTCTTCTGCTGTGGCTACTCCTGATTGGTCTGGTTTCCAGGTCTAGAAAGAGATTCCTTGTTTCTTTGTCTGCATTTTGGGTGTTATGTGGCTCATTTTTATGTTTCTTGTTTAACAGGCTTATTCTCCTATGCCGCCGCCTCATGGTTATGTAGCATCAAGTCCCCAACCTCACCCTTATATGTGGGGTGTTCAGGTAAACTTTGAGGGCTTATGTTGATATTTGCATACTTGGGAAGCATTATATTGGTCACTTGTGTAGGTTTCATCAAGCTAAACATAAGTATTTCGTTAGGCTCTCCATAACCATTGTGCGGACTAATGAAAATGTTCTATTTTTTTTTTTTCTTTCTTCTTTTTGTAGCATATGATGCCTCCTTATGGAACACCGCCTCATCCATATGTGGCGATGTATCCCCCAGGTGGCATGTACGCTCACCCTTCATTACCTCCGGTACTGCTCCGCTTTTTAGATCTTTTGGTTATGTGTTCAAGTTAGTGAATGTTTATGTTATTTCTGTTAAACGTTTTGTTTCCGTGCTGCAACAGGGATCTTATCCATATAGTCCCTATGCAATGCCTTCTCCTAATGGAATGGCTGAAGCTTCAGTGAGTTATCCATTTTCTTAATAAGGTTCTGTGTCAATTCGAATGGGATTTTGATCGAGGAATGTCTTTTGGATTCTCAGGGAAATACTGGAAGCGGTGTGGAAGGTGATGGTAAACAAGCTGAGGCGAAGGAGAAGTTACCAATCAAAAGATCAAAAGGAAGCTTGGGAAGTTTGAATATGATTATAGGAAAGAAGAATGAGGCTGGAAAAAACTCAGGAGCATCAGCTAATGGAGCTTGTTCTAAAAGGCATGTCACTTCATGATTGTAATGTCATTGTATTATATATTTGCTGAAACTGGCAGTTTTTTGTTTGGTTTTTACAGTGCTGAGAGCGGTTCTGATGGTACAAGTGAAGGAAGTGATGCAAATTCACAAAATGTAAGTTTCTAGCAACCCGCTAAATTGTTTCAGTTTGTGAGCATGATGATGTTACTGATTAGCTTTGCAAACGTTTGTAGGACTCTGGATCTAGACACAACGGGAAGGATGGTTTGTTAGTCTATCTTTAACTCAGCTCTTATGATGTGATATAGACCTAAATGTTCAAAGATGCTACCTTCAACAGGTGAAACAGCTTCAGATTCTGCTCAGGGACCACCTCGTAATGGAAGTAATCAACCGGTGAACCAAATTGTCCCAGTCACGCCAGTGTCGGCTACAGGTGTCCCAGCTCCACCAACAAATCTAAACATGGGAATGGATTACTGGAGCGGTCATGGGACAACAGTTCCTGGAGTTGTAGTAGATGGTTCCCAATCACAAACATGGGTGCAGGTCTGTGTGTAACTTATGTCCCCTTTTACGGTTATTCAAGCGGCGTGTTTAATTGCTTTGTGAATTAGGACGAGAGAGAGCTTAAGCGACAGAGACGGAAGGAATCAAATAGGGAGTCTGCTCGTAGATCTAGGCTGCGTAAACAGGTAATACTCAAAACTGCTCTAGCATCAAAGGCCATACATATGAAATGATCAATAGCTTTTTTTTTTTTCTTTATTTGCATGTTAAGGCGGAATGTGACGAGTTAGCGCAACGAGCAGATGTGTTGAATGGAGAAAACGCAAGTCTTAGAGAAGAAATTAACAAGCTTAGAAGCCAACACGAAGAGCTTGTTGCTGAAAATAGTGCTCTCAAGGTAAATTTACAAAAAAATCTCGCCTCTTTTTGTGCCAGGTCCGTAATGGATTGAAATGTTCCTCGTTGTTCTTGTAGAATCGATTTTCGACAGTCCGGTCACTGGAAGGTGTAAACTTGGATGGCAAGGAGCAAGAGCCGGAGACAAGCACACGTCAGGATGTTGCAGAGACCACTCGTGGTTCCTACAACAACTCAGCCTGACTCGAGAACATCAGCTAACAGTTTCATGTAATTTTAGGGACCAGAGTTTGTTTTCTTAGTGTTTTGCGTATTGGTGCGTTTTAATTAAGCAGAGGACAAAATTGAGAGCGTCACCCAGAAGAGGAGAAAACATATCATTTATAAGAGAAACCTCTAAGCAACGTTAATATCCATAATTTAACCCCAAGAGAAAAAAAAAACAGATTAATCATATTGAGAACGCAATGATGTTATCGTGTCAGGTCGCTTGTTCGATCATACTTACTGCACTAGTTTGTAACAGCTAAGAGTCTCTCCTCTGTCCAATGGCTCTTGACTCGAACTGACCGCCTCATCAGCCTCATTTGAATCCTCTTTTGTCCACACCATTTGTTCTTTTCTAATATTATACTTGTACGTGAGTATGATCAGCTTATCAAACATTAGCAACAATCAAAGTCTTCTTATAAAAAAATTGGGTTGGAGAATGTAAGCACAACATTGCACCACCCACTTTTCCAATAAACCTCATGTTTGTTGCGTCTTTCAAGTGCAATCTCATCACACCAAACCTTCTTTTTCGAACTAAAAGAACTTGCACACTTATCCCATAAAACATTAATCTTCCCACCATAATTTGCCAACCTAGCACAACCATATCTTGTTGGTAATTTTGTTCGTTCTTCCAGATCCTTCTAAACTGTCAAAGTTTCTGGGAGTTAACTGGCCATACTAGGGATTCATGGCATTGGAAGTCGATTCTCAAGCTTAAGGCAACTTGCGAGGCCGTTTATTGTATGCACGGTTCAAAATGGAAGATCAGCTAGTTTCTGGTTTGATCAATGGACACCGTTGGGAGCTCTAATTGATGCTCTAGGACCTTCAGGACCCCGTGCTCTACGGATAACTCTTCAAGCTACGGTCTCCGAGGCTACCACATACGACTTATGGAATCTGCCAGCGCCTAGATCCGACGAAGTAGTAGCTCTCCATGCTTATCTGACAACAATTCATGTTCCTTCAGGTGCACTTGACTCAGATTTCTATTCTTGGACCATTGAGGGGGTGAAGTTTCAGTCTTTCTCCTCATCCAAAACATGGAACACGATCAGAGAAAGACAACCAAACCGTAATTGGTACAATGCGGTATGGTTGAAAGGCAATACGCCTAAACATGCTTTCCATATGTGGGTTGCTGTCAATGACAAGCTACCGACGCGCTCCAGATTAGCGGCTTGGGGGAATGCTCACTCCAACCACATGTTGCTTATGTTGGAGATAAACATAAAGATAACTTAGGAGTTAAGTTACACCAATCCTAATGAGTATAGGATTAGAGAAAAAAGGAAATATGTGTTCCTAATGAGTTTAGGAATATAGTCTCTATATAAAGAGTTACAAAAGGGTTGCATACCTTTGTGAGAGTTTTAGAGATTGTGTGTTTTGTGTGCTTAAGCTTTGAGTGATTCTTAAGCTAATAAGGAAGAGTTTCTTTATATCGAGTTCATACAATCTTTAGACTTATATTTGGTATCAGAGCCAAAATCCTTTGATCAAGAATCATGGGAGACTTAGTGGTGGTAACGACCAAGAAGGAAGGAGGTTCTTCCTCCATAAAGTGTCCTATGTTAACAACAACAAACTATACTGTATGGGCGATACGGATGAAAATGTTATTGAGAGTTCATAAAGTGTGGGAGGTAATCGAGACAGAATCGACCGAAGGTGATAAGAATGATATGGTGACAACTCTTCTTTTCCAATCGATTTCGGAGACTATGATCCTACAAGTTGGGGAACTTGATACCGCAAAGAAGGTGTGGGATGCGATAAGACCCATCATGTAGGAGCTGATAGAGTTCGAGAGGTGAGGCTACAAACCCTCATGACTGAGTTCGATCGGCTAAAGATGAAAGAAACCGATAAAATTGATGACTTCGTGGGCAAGTTATCAGAGATTTCATCAAAAACTACCCAAGGAGAAAGTATGAATGAGGCGAAACTTGTTAAGAAGTTTCTACAAGGAATACCACGCAAGAAGTTCATTCACATAGTTGCCTCTCTCGAGCAACTACTAGACTTGAATACCGCAAACTTCGAAGATGTCGTAGGTCGCTTGAAAGAATACGAGGAGTGTATAGCTGCGGAAGAAGAAGAAGAAACACAAGATGATCAGAGTAAGCTTATGTACAGCAACTCTGAACCACAACATCGAGACGGAGGATATAGAGGACGTGGTCGAGGAGGCCGGTACTATAATAGAGGAAGAGGACGAGGAAGATCATCATATTGGGAAAGTAGAGACCCCTCAAGGGTCACGTGTTACCGATGCGACAAACTAGGACACTTTGCTGCGATGTGTCATGATAGACTACTCAAGCTACAAGAAACTATCGAGGGCAAAGACGGAGATGACACCCAAGAAGCCGAAGGACTCATGATGCATGAGATAGTTTATCTGAATGAACGAAAACGTGAAGCCTAAAGAGTTCGAATCCAGTAAGGATGGAGAAAAAATATGGTACTTAGACAACGGGGCAAGCAACCATATGACTGGTAATCTGAGCTATTTCAATAACATTGATAAAACAATCTCCGGGAAGGTCAGATTCGGAGATGACTCGAGAATAGACATCAAAGGGAAAGGATCTATTTGTTTTATCAGTCAAGACGGGAAGAAGAAGAACCTTGCCGATGTCTACTACATACCAGCGCTAAAGAGTAACATCATAAGTCTTGGGCAAGCCACAGAATCAGGTTGCGATGTAAGGATGAGAGAGAACACTCTTAAGGTTCATGACAAAGACGGGAACTTAGTTGTGAAAGCTTCAAGATCAAGGAACCGCTTATACAAGGTAGTAATTGAAGTCGAAGAACAAAAGTGTCTACAACTCCAAGCGTAGAGAGTTTCATCACGTTGGCATGCACGACTAGGTCATCTTGGTGTCAACGTTTTGAAAGTGATGATAGGAAAGGAACTAGTGATCGGACTTCCTGAGTTAAAAGTCGAGAAAGAGGTGTGTGAAGCATGCTTGCGTGCGAAGCAAACAAGGCAATCCTTTCCGGTTTCTACCTCCTATCGTGCATCTAAATCTTTGGAACTAATACACGGTGATCTCTGCGGGCCAATAACACCACCTACAGGAGGAAGAAACAAATACATATTCGTTCTGATAGACGACCATTCACGCTATATGTGGTCTATTCTTTTAAGAGAAAAAGGAGAAGCATTTGAGAGATTCAAACGGTTCAAGTCAATAGTGGAGCAAGAATCCGGTACAACAATCAAAACACTTAGGACAGACAGAGGAGGAGAGTCCACAAGCAAGGAGTTTCAAAGCTTCTGCGAGGTATCAGGAATACAACGCCACTTAACCGCTCCCTACACGCCACAACAGAACGGAGTAGTTGAAAGGCGGAACAGAACCTTGTTAGAGATGACAAGGAGTATCTTAAAGCATATGGAGGTACCAAATTATCTGTGGGGGGAAGCTGTGAGACATTCAACTTATTTGATCAACCGCATCGCAACAAAGACCTTGACACTACAAACTCCATATGAAGCTTTCAAAGGAAGAAAGCCGAATTTCACTCATCTCCGAGTATTTGGATGCGTCGCTTATGCTAAAACAGAGTCAGCAAACCTAAAGAAACTCGATAATAGGTCTCGTACTCTTGTGCACCTTGGAACTGAGCCTGGTTCTAAGGCTTACAGACTCTTTGATCCGACGCTGCAGAGAGTAGTGGTAAGAAGAGACGTCATCTTTGATGAAGATCGAGCATGGGAGTGAAACAAAACCAATTGTGGTGAAGTCGAGAAGCCGGGAATGTTCAAAGTTGTGCTCAAAGGATATGAGAATCAAGACATCACAGATGGATCAGGCACTGCTACAGTTAGCGAAGAAGATGACAAACGTGAAGAAGAAGACACAATCGAAGAGGATCTCGAGCAACAATCAGACGACGATGAAGAAACAGAAGCTCCTCGTCGCCGGTCAACACGAATCAGAAAAACACCTGGCTATCTTGATGACTACATCTACCTTGCTGAAGAAGAAGGAGAGCGTCTTATGTTGCTACTAGATGAAGAACCGTGGGACTTTAATGAAGCAATGGAGGAAAAGGTATGGCGTGACGCGTGTGAGGAAGAAATCAAGTCGATCGTAAAGAACGGCACATGGGATTTCGTCGACTTGCCTCCAGGAGCAAAACCAATAGGTCTAAAGTGGATTTTCAAGATAAAGCGGAACGCTGATGGCAGTATCAACAAGTATAAATCTAGATTAGTGGCTAAAGGCTACATTCAACGACATGGCATTGATTTTGAGGAAGTCTTCGCGCCAGTTGCTCAGATAGAGACGGTCATATTTCTTATTAGCCTTGCAGCCTCTAACGAATGGGAAATCCACCATTTGGATGTAAAAACAGCTTTCCTTCGTGGAGACTTGAAAGAAGTTGTATATGTAAGCCAACCCGAAGGATTTGAAGTTGCTGGACACGAAGAGAAGGTATACAAGCTTAACAAAGCTTTGTATGGTCTGAGACAAGCTCCAAGAGCATGGAATGAGAAGCTCAACAAGGTCCTTGAGAAACTCAACTTCAAAAAATGCTCAAAAGAGCCTTCCTTGTATCGCAAGACAGAGAGTGGGCATCCTTTGCTTGTTGCAGTATACGTCGACGACCTACTAGTTACAGGTTTTTCAACAGCAAAAATACTTGAGTTTAAGAAGGAGATGTCAAACAACTTTGAGATGAGTGATCTCGGGTTGTTAACTTACTACCTCGGTATCGAAGTATGTCAAGAGGAGGGTATTATAACTCTGTCGCAGGAGAGATATGCCAAGAAGATCCTATGTGAAACAGGAATGGAGGAGTGTAATTCTGTTCAAACACCAATGGAGTTTGGTCTGAAGCTCTCGAGGGCAAAGAAGGAAGAAAGCATTGACGCCAAAGACTACCGGCGAAAGATAGGTTGCTTGCGTTACCTACTCCACACGCGTCCTGATCTTGCCTTCAGCGTCGGTTACGATATATGCATGATCCTAAAAACTCCCACGGCGCAGCTATAAAGCAGGTCTTGAGGTACTTGAAAGGAACAACAAAGCTAGGCCTCGTCTACAAGAAAGCTAGCACGACCGAGATTAAAGATTATGGTGATTCAAGCCATAACATAGATGATGACGACGGTAGAAGCACCACAGTTCATATATTTTACTTGAATGATTGCCCAATTACTTGGTGTTCTCAGAAACAAGAGACTGTAGCTCTATCATCATGCGAGGCTGAGTTTATGGCTGCAACCGAAGCAGCGAAACAAGCCATATGGCTTCAGGAACTTTTGGAAGAGATCACCGAGAAGCCGAGTCAGAAAGTAGTCATACGCCTCGACAACAAATCAGCTATAGCACTCACAAAGAATCTAGTCTTCCATGGCCGCAGCAAACACATACACAAGCGCTATCACTTTATCCGAGAATGCATTGAGAACGAACAAGTTGATGTTCTTCATATTCCGGGAGCAGAACAAAATGCATACATTCTCACCAAAGCTTTAGGAAGAATTAAGTTTAAGGAAATGAAAGATCTCGTTGGAGTTCAAGATATTGAAGAAGTTAACTTTAAGTTTAAGGGGGAGAATGTTGGAGATAAACATAAAGATAATTTAGGAGTTAAGTTACACCAATCCTAATGAGTATAGGATTAGAGAAAAAAGGAAATATGTGTTCCTAATGAGTTTAGGAAATATAGTCTCGATATAAAGATTTGCAAGAGGATTTCATACCTTTGTGAGAATTTTAGAGATTGTGTGTTTTGTGTGCTTAAGCTTTGAGTGATTCTTAAACTAATAAAGAAGAGTTTCTTTATATCGAGTTCATACAATCTTTAGACTTATAGCTTATGCATGTGTATGAATCAAGGGACCATATCTTCATAGAATGTCCTTTTAGCAAGGACCTTTGGCGAAGGATGCTCCAAAAACTGTCTTCAACAAGATTTACTTTTCACTCTTGGATGCAGCTACTGGATTGGCCTTCCACGACTCCCATTCGGCCCCTGCGTATCCTCATAAGCGTTGCAGTCCAAGCAATTGTTTACAATCTCTGGGCTGAAAGAAATAACAGAATCTTCAAGAGCAAGGTGTTAATCACATCAGAACTCTTCAAGATTGTGGACAGATAAGTGAGGAACACCATCTCTACTTGCAAGACCAGGAAGCATTTCAAGAATCTCATGGCTGTTTGGTTGTTCTAACTAAAAGCCTCTAAAAACCCTTTCAGATTGTAGGCATGTTTTTTTTTTGTTTTTGCCATGCCAAGCAAACTTTAGTTTTCAAGCTATTTAGATTGTAAGCTTCTTTCGTTTATATGATATTCAAAGTTAAGCAAAAAAAAAAAACTTTGCACGATCTTCCTCAAAGTCGTGCCATTCAAGAACTTTATTATTTCTATAACCGTATATTGTAGGCCCAACCACACACACCTAAATAGATGCTTGCGCCCATCATACTACGTTCGATTGCATCCAATATACCCAAAAGATTTTCTTTGATCACTAATATCTTGATTATTTATAGAAAAATACCTAGGATACTACTAAAAAGTTTTTGTCACAAATATAGATTCTAGGGATAAAAATGACCAAAATATTTTATTAAAGAGGTAAATATACACTTATACTCCTAAGGTTAACTAATCTAAACTTTAGGGTTTAAAGCTAAGAGGTGAGATTTGGGATTGAAGTTTAAAATTTTATAAATAAAAAATAAATATTAAAAATTTAAAAATAAAAATTTGAAAAATAGTTTCAAAAAGTATTTTCGAATTATAAAAAGAAAATTTGAAAAAAATAAATAAAAATTTCAAAAAAAAAAATTCAAAAAAAAAATTATAAAAAAATTTGAATTTAATTTTTTTTTTTTTTTTTTATTTGTATTTATATATCTAGGGTATTAGAGTCTTTATATATAGTCTATTTAGGAGAAATTGCAAGAAGACTAAATTACCCTTCGAATAGGAACGAGACCCATCGAGTTAGGATTTGGAGGTGTGTGTAGCAGAGATCAAGTCAAAAGATCCTGGAAGTCAGTTGTGGGACACGAGATGAATGTGATCCTTAGTTTGAAGGGGAGAATGTGATATAACAAACTAAGTCCCACATTGGAAAATTAGACAAAGAGAATCTAATATATAAAGAGCTGTTTAACTCTAATAGTACGAGGCCTTTTGGGAAGGAAACCAAAAGTAAATCCTTGCGGGCTTGCCAATTAGGCCCAAAGTGGACAATTTCGTACTAATCGGATAATAGAGAGTTGGATATGAGGTTTAACAATCCCAACATGTGCCATGTGTAAGACCAACAATCCCTGAAGAACACCCTAGACGTGGGCTTACCATTGATGTGTCCGCCAAGCATGTATGTGGGAACCGAAATTCGCACTGTCGATTTCCGTTGAATTAGGAAAGATAGGAAACGCTAAATTTCTCAGAAGTCCCGGATATCTGCTAAACCACACGCCAAACAATCAGAACACGAAATACACAGACGAAATAAAATATGAGAATCGAAAAAGAAAGCAAAGGATGTCTTATTCTGAATCTGCGTATGAGGGTTACAACATGGTAAGAGCCTTGGCTGCAAGAGCTGCCAGCGAATTTCCTAATTCTAACAACCTAAGACTGCAAAAACCTAGTTGAATCGTAGCTCGATAAGAAAACGAAAAGTTGCCTATTGCTCTAAGTGCTAAGTTTGTTGTGAATATGAATAAAGCGTCTCCCTTGTGCCTCTCGTCTTCGCATCCCTTATATACTCCTCATAGGTCGTTTTTGGGCCTTCTTTTTCAACTCTTGGGTCGAGTTTATCTTTTGGCGGAAATTTTGCATTTTTCCCGATCTTCGTGATTATCCCCTGAAACTATTACATTTATCTTCGAACTTAACATTTACCTCTTTTTGCGAACATTCGATAAACCATCATAGGAATTTGGGCCCATCATAGGAATTTGGGCCGATTTATCGTTAGAAATTCGTAAGTGGACTTTTGCCGCATTTTAGACCATTTGAACCGTTTTAGACGAAAACGTTGTTACGATTTCTTTTCGGAACATTCAAACCATCTCGTTAAAAATACCCATAACTCGTATTAGAGATAGGTATTTTTAACAGAACAAATTAACATGATAGTGCTCGAAATAAATTAACTCCAAGGATTAGTCGGGCCTTCGGGTTCGGATATCACAGACATAAACTATAAAAAAGTATATTAATAATTCTTCGGAGTTTGAATCAACTTCCACCTTTAAAATAGCATTTCCAGTGATACTGTACTTTTTCTTTATTCTAAATATAAATTATACCAAAAAATATAAAGTAAAGGTATTGAAGTATACTAAATGTATACCAAATATCAATATTAAAAAAAACGTTAAGCGGTAATCATGCGCATTATATGAGAGTATTGACAGAGTCGAGCCTGATTAGAATCTAGTCAAGCACATGTTTTGAATTAAAAATTGTTTTAGAAGCCGACTTTGTTGCAATAAACGCCTACATCTTGGTTGGTAACTGTTCCCATTAGTAGTTTCTCAATTCTAATCTCAGACATAATTCACAAAAAACCCTAAAACCCTAGAAACTCTTTCTTCGAGAAGAATAATCTTCAGTACGATGCCGGTTTAGCGAGACAGTTTGAATCAATCGTATAGTCGAGATAACCATGGTGTTAAGTTTAACCGTTATCCCCTTTATATGATTGATCCGAATTTATACGAGAAAATAAGCTCTTGTTGTTTTGTCCGTAAAGTTTCAACGGTAACTACGATTGAGACGAAACAAGAGACAGTTCGACCGAGACCCGAAGAGGGGGGTTCCGGAGACGAGATTGCACGTTTCTGTATTGATCCAACTCGGGACAAGCGAAACTGGACAAGGCTGATTGGATTGTCCAATCCAATCGCCGTTGGGCGCGTTGGCCTTGGCTAATCCAACTTCTTGATGGTCGGACGGTGTTGGTTTGGTTGTTTCGATGCTCGGGAATTGTTCTTTTGATGGTTTGATCGATCTCTTGCGAAGGACTTGTCGTGTAATAATCTTGAGAATACGAAGTTTTAGTTTTCCGTATTCTTATTTTCCTTTTGGAAAGGTTTCTCGGGAACTTTTTCGACATTGATTTCATCGTTATCGATTGTGACCCCAACAATGTAGATATTAGAACCAATTGTGGTAAATTTTCATAGGAACGGATGATAAGAAGGATTATTGACATCTGGGACTGAGACCAACAGATTGTCATGTGACATCCTCTCTTGCTTCATTAATGGTCTCAAGCGATTTAGGGTTAGGGCTAGGGTTAAGGACCAGATTTAGTCTCCGACAGAGCATGAACCAAAATTATTTGTTAAAATAATGTTTATAAGCACACATAGAGACTACTCTAGGTGCGGCCTAAAAGAGTTCGAGTCTGGTAAAGCTCAAGTGAAGCAAAGAGCAAAGAGAGAGTGTAATTTTTTGGAAACTAAGAGCAACTCCAATGTTAGTTTTTTACCATAGAGTTCTTAAATTATCTAGACTATTATTTATGATTGATTTTGCTCTCCATAGTTTTAGTTTATTTTGTTTATTTGTAATGTTTTCCATTAGGTAATTTTGGTTATTTTATCATATGCTTTTGGTTATTTATCATATGCTTAATAATTATAATTAATAGTTTTACTTAATCAATAGTTATATAATGTTGCTAGATTGTAATATATATTTAACCAATTGTAATCTTTTTGTTCACACAATAATATTATTAAAACCTATTCATCTTATATATTTTTAGATTTTAGTTTAGTTTATATCATATTGATATCTTATGTATATTTTATTATTATGTGATTCTTTCTGGTTTTGTTCATATTGAATCTTATATCCTGTTTTTTCAGTGGTTATGGAGATAGAAGAAGGATTCTATTGTCTAGATAGATATAATTGTATTCTCTTATGTTTTTTTACTTGAGTTTCCTTTATTTTGTAGTATCACTATTTTGTTATATGAATTTTTTGGACTTCGGGCTTCTGTTTGTCCAAGAACAAGAAAAAGAAAAGATCTAAAATCAAGGAGCGTAAAAGAGTAGAAGATGTCGTCCAATCACGAGAAGGTTGAGTGATTAAATTCATGTAGTATTCCATTCACTTAGATTAATGTTTGTTTAGATATTTTGTTTGCTTTTACCTAATTGAGTTATTCTTAGTTGTTTGCTTTTGTTTTGATATGTGTATTCTTTTGTTGTGTTTTTTTCTTACGTTAAATCTAAGTTTGGTTAGTTGGAAGTATTTCTTATATCATAGAAGTTTTATGTTCTAAGTACGTTTGTTATTTTTCAACCTCGTTTTTTTTATTTGTATATTATTTTGTGCAGTACCAAAGGTAAACTTTCACGTTGCTGGCTACCTGAAATTCTCCATCTCAATAGCTAAAAAGAAAAACTTATAGTGTACTGTGTACATATAAGTTCTTGATCTTATATGGACGTTATTTGTGTGAATCCTGGTAAATGAAAAATGTATGAGCTCAAAATTAAAACATGGTATGAACTTTTTTATGGACTTGCTCAATTGGTTGGTTCTGGTAATGATACAAATTTACAGCCTATATTAGTTAGTTAATTGAACACATATACTCTAATATAAAATTGTGATATTATTAGTTTCAAATTGATATTTTTGATCTGAACTATCACATTAAAAACTAGAGTAACTAGAGTCATTCTACATTTAATGAATAGTTATCTTTATTTATAATGCTTAATAATTAGATAATTAGATTTATTCATCATATAGATAGTTATATATTCATATACAATAATAAAATCACCCAAAAATAAAAGGTAAACTTTCATAAATAATAATCGAGTATAAGAAAATTTAATTATATATTATCATTATCTAAAAATATTAATTAACCTCTTATTATCCGAAATAAATAAAAGCTGATATATATACATACATACATATATATATCAAGGTAATATAATTGTAGCTAACAACAATAATCTTATCAGTTTTTAGCATAAAAATGTTTAGACAAAAAATATATTATATCATATAGTTTCATTACGAGTAAAAGATGTTTCTATGAAAGATATACTTAAATGTGACAATATAAAATTTGGTGATAAGATTAACGTCGATGAAATATTTTTTGGAAATTTTCCTAAAATATAGTTGGAAGCAATATAATTGAAAAAAGTGATGATTATAAATAAATAATGTGTATTTACATTTTGTAAAATGGTTATGCCCGCAGGCACAACACCTAGTATATTAGTATTATACATAATAATTACTCCTTCAGTATTATTTTAATTGTCATTTTAGACTTGAGCACACAAATTAAGAAAATATTTAAGTTTGTATATTTATTAAATAAAAACATTATCACCAATACATCTAACCACATTTCAACAAATAGAAAAATAATTAGAATATAAAGTCAATAAATTTGGAATTGAAATTATAAAACAATACTTATTTTGAAAACAAATTTTTTTCTCTACAACAACATCTAAACTGAAATGGATGGAGTATTATTTAATTAAGAGCATACTCAAATTCTTGGAAATCCAACCAATAATATGTCAAATGAGATATTATTTGTTGGGTTTTCAAGAATTTTAGTATATTCTTAATTAAATAATAATAATTATATATACATACATTAATATGTAACTTAAGAGATCCATGGTAAAAAACCTATCATTGCTCTTAGGGCCGCGTAGAAAAATCTTGAGATTCGGGCCAAACAATTCAACAATAACTCATCTTGGAGATATGGCAGATTAATTAGTGACGACTCCTCTTTGCAGTTTGAAGGTTAGCCGAAGACGGCGGCATATTAGGGCATCTCCAACCCTAATTCATTTTATATTCCAAACATCATTTTGGAGTAAAATATGATCCAACCACACTTCATTCTCAACTCCAAAATGGTGTAATAATCTTACCCAATACTCCATTTTGGAGTTGAACTTTTTTATTTATAGAATAGTCTTTAAATCATAAATATTTTTATTTTATACCTTTTTCCTCATTTTTATTTAATACTTTAATACTTAAAAACAATACAATAACATGAAAATATGATTCTCATAAGAGAATATTTATTAATTTTAAATAATGATGCATAAACTAATAAAAATACCAAAACTAAACATAAAAATATAAAATAAATAAAATAAGTAATTTAATAATATGGTAAATTATTTCTTGAACCGCCTAGATCTGCGAAGTATTGTCCAAACAATACAAATGACCGATCTTGAAAATTTTCTTGCTCGATTCAGGAATGTCAAAGATAAAGAAACTAATTATTCATTATAAAATGCATTAGTTGACCATTTTTCGAAAAATATATTCTAATGTTCATTATAGAACCCAAATATGCTATCTTATATATATTTATGATTACAATATATATACTTTTAATAATAAATATTAATTTAAATAAATTATATTTTGGGGAAATTTAATGCTTACCACTTTCATGGTATCATTTTTCATCTTTACCACCACCAAAGAGACATTTTCAAAAATATCTTCTTCATTAAGTGGCAAAAGACTCTTATACCATTGTTATTTATATATATAATAAATCATTATTTAAAAAAAAAATTTATGTTTTCGAATTATAATTTTTCAAATTCGAACTTTTTTATAAATTTTTTGTTTTTTGAATTTTTTTTTCGAAATATTTTTTTTTTAAAATTTCTTTTTGAAAATCGAAAATTAAGTTTGAAACTATTTTTAATTTTTTTTATATTTTTTAAATATTTATTTATATATTTATTAGTTAACCTTAGGGGCATAAGTGTCTCCACCCTTCAACTCTAAACCCTAAGTCTATATTAGTTAACCCTAGATGTATAAGTGTATTTTACCTTTCATTAAAAG
>NC_027752.1:15834273-15837191 GCF_000695525.1 Brassica oleracea var. oleracea
AATATCCTAAATACAACTTAAATATACTGAAACTTTATATTTTACGGTATAACATATTTTAAATTTTGTCAAAAATAAATTTTATGTTTTGGCAAAAAATTGTACTTTACGTTTTAGTTGAAAAAAGTATTTTACCTGATAATATGACTTTATCTTTTTGGCAAGAAAAGAAAATTTTATTGACGGCATTTTATGTTAACCGAAAATATGATTTTATGTTTCAGTAGGAAAAACGAGATTCTATCGAAAAATGAAATTTTAGTTTTTTAGTGAAAAATTAAACTTTACCAGAAAAGCATAATTTTAATGTTTTAAATTAAATTTATGCTTTTTCATCATAATTTTAAAGCAAAATTTGGATGGGTGTCGAGCGAACTCCGACTTGCTTTCTTCCGCTACAACTCTTTCCATGCTTCAAAGTGCACTATAATCTATAAATTTGTCCAAGTCGTACATAAACATGCAAAGATTGTGAAAACAACTCGAAAAATATAATAAATACTCTAAAATATGACTTATATCATCATTAAGACCTATAAAAACTATGATATATAAACTCCTCCAAACTTAGCTTTTTCTTGTCCTCAAACAAAACAGAGAACTAACCTTGTTAAAAATGTTTGAAAATGTAGGAACTAACATATCCTTTAGAACCATTCACTTTTACCAATACTTTTTGCAAGCCACATTTATAAGTACCAACCTTACAAGGTACTTCCACATACTTAACCTCATTTTAGAAACTAACCATTTCCAGCCCACAATTCATTAGAAATATCCAAAAGCACCCCATTGACCTCATTTAAGAGCTTAAGGTGCAGTCTCATCGAAGGGGTATTGATCGCATAACACAAGGATTCTTAGCCATTCAGATTTCTGATTAAACGGTGAAAGCTTGATATCCTGTTGAATTAAGCCTGAAGGTTACTTGAGCTGCAAATTTATCCTAATCCTACCGAGTTATGGAATTAGGAATATGTTTAGGATTTATCTAGATATATTACCTATTAGGATTACGAGTTATAAATCTCTATATAAGTAGATGCAAACATGTTGCATAACTTAAGAGTTTAGAGATTGTTTTTGAGTGCTTAAGGTTTTAAGTTATTTTCCTTAAGAGATTAATAAAGAGAGTTATTCTTTATTGTGATTCATATTCAATCTTTGAAGTTCTATATTTGGTATTAGAGCCTTCCAAGAGATGGGAGATATCGTTGCAACGACAGATAAACCGAAGGGAGGAGGCATGTCTTCATTCCAATGCCCTATGCTCACATCAACCAATTATACGGTATGGGTATGAAGATTACCCTTAAGGTCCATAAAGTATGGGATGCCATTGAAGGTGATTTAACCGAAGGAGACAAGAATGATATGGCCATCGCACTTATGTTCCAATCAATACCAGAGATTCTTATCCTGCAGGTTGGTGAGCTCGACACGACAAAGAAAGTTTGGGAGACTATTAAATCAAGGCATGTGGGAGCCGAGAGAGTTAAGGAAGCGAGATTGCAAACTTTGATGAACGATTTTGATCAACTGAAGATGAAGGTAATGAAACAATCGATGATTTTGGAGGAAAATTGTCGGAGATTTCATCAACGTCTGTAGCTCTGGGAGTAAGCATCGAGGAACCAAAGTCAGTAAAGAAATTTTTGACGAGCCTTCCCTGAAGAATATATACATATCGTGGCATCTCTGAAGCAAGTTTTATACCCAAATACTACAAGCTCCGAAGATATTATAGGTCGTCTTAAAGCTAATGAAAAACGTATTGCTGATGAAGAAGAAGAACCTTAAGAAGATCAAAAATAATTGATGTATGCAAACATGGATCCTCAGGCAAACCAATCGAACCGTGGCTTCAATGACTATCAAAATAGAGGTCGGGGTGGATTAGGTTTGTGGTACAGAGGAAGAGGTCTTGGTCGGTATGGCGGAGGAAAATATACATCGAGGATCACATGCTATAAGTGTAATGAGCTAGGACACTGCACACTAGATTTTCCGGATCGATTGCTTAAATTGCAAGAAGCGCAAGAAAACAATAGTGATACGCATGATGCGGACGAACTGATGATCCACGAGACTGTATATCTCAACGAAGTCAGGATCGTACCAAGCAAATAAGATGCCAACATCAGTGGAGAGAATATTTGGTCTTGGATAATGGTGCCAGAAATCATATGACAGGTGATAAACGATACTTCATGCTACTCGATGACTCTATCACCAGAAAATTTAAGTCTAGACACGACTCGTGGATAGTCATCAAAGGAAAAGGATCTACTGAGTTTAATGATCGGAATGGTGAAACAAGAACGATGACAGAGGTTTACTAAATACGAAATTTAAAAAGCAATATTATCTCTCTTGGACAGGCTACAGAGTCTGGTTGTGATGTCAGATTGAGAGGAGATTACTTAACGATGCATGACCGAGATGGGAAGTTTCTCGTCAAAGCAAACAGATCAAAGAATAGACTCTACAAGGTTTGTATGGGCTTAAGAGAAGCCTTGTGCTTACACTCGACTTCAATGGAGATTCAAATAAATGGCATGCAAGACTGGGTCACGTAAATTGCGAGACGATAAGAGCTATGATACCACACAAACTTGTCATGGCAATTCTGCAGATTGCGATTGAAAAAGAGGTTTGTGGTTCATGTTTTCTTGGAAAACAAACAAGGCAGCGTTTCCCAAGGCAACTCTGTATCGAGTAACAGAAGTATTGGAGCTCGTACACAGCGATCTGTGTGGGCCAATAACGCCTAGTACTGGTGGAGGGAACATATATATCTTCGTCCTCATAGATGATTAGTGCAGGTACATGTGGTTTATATTACTCATCGAAGAAGAAGAAGAAGAGTGGCTACTTATGTTAATAAACTGCAAACCTCAAAGCTATGAAGAAGCACA
>NC_027752.1:15837477-15839561 GCF_000695525.1 Brassica oleracea var. oleracea
ATCTACAGGGTACAACTACTTCTTACGGCATAATGTTTCATTGCAGCAACTCGAAACCAATGAAGATAATAGGATACAGCGACATCAGTCATTATGTTGATCCTGGTGATGGTAGGAGCACCACCTGACATGGTTTCTACATCGGTGATAGTCCTATTACTTAGTGCTCACAAAAATAAGAGACAGTGGCATTATCCTCATGCGAAGCCGAGTTCATGGCCGGAACAGAAGCATCTCGGCAAGCCATATGGATACAAGATTTGCTCATCGAAGTTATGGGAGATACGAGTGAGAAAGTGGTTATCGGGATTGATAACCAGTCGGAAATTGCTTTGACAAGGAACCCTGTGTTTTATGGTAGAACTAAATACATTCACACTCAATATCATTTCATAAGGTAATGTGTAGAGAATGAGAAATTAGAAGTAGAGCATGTTCATGGACATGAACATAAGGTGGATATATTGACAAAGGCACTTGGAATAATCAAGTTTAAAGAGATGAGAGTTCTCATTGGAGTTCAAGATGTGTTGATAGAAGACTTCAAGCTTAAGGGAGAGAATGTTGGATTAAGCTTGAAGGTTACTTGAGCTGCAAGTTTATCATAATCCTACAGAGTTATGGAATTATGAATATGTTTTGGAGTTATCTAGATATATTACCTATTAAGATTACGAGTTATAAATATCTATATAAGTAGATGCAAACATGTTGCATGACTTAAGAGTTTAAAGGTTGTTTTTGAGTGCTTAAGGTTTTGAGCTATTTTCCTTAAGAGATTAATAAAGAACTGTCACCTTTGTTTTGAACCGAGAACTGTCGATAAACCAGTGAATGAAAGGAGAGGAGGACTCATCGGTGGGTCAAAACTAAGGCGTTTTATTAGATCAAAAGATTGCTCAGTCGAGTTACAAAAGAGGGAAATGAAAAGGAAACAAGCCGGCGAAAGCTGGTTCACCGGAGGGTGCAAGTCGGCGAGAATAGGGAAATGAAACCCTAGTTTCTAGCCAAAAGTAAGTGTGTGGTGATTTGCGGTTCCCTTCTTCGTTGCCTCTCTCCCTCCTTTTATAGGCAGTCGTCCGTTAACCTAGTTCGTCTTGACCTAATGGGCCTTTTCATCAATTGGGCCGAGCTGTCGGGCCGCTGCTTCGAGTTGTCGAGTCGACTGCTTCCGGCCGCTCGCTTCGTCGGCTAAAAGCAGTCTCAAGTCGAGCCGATCGGTTGGTCGCGAGTCGACGAGCCGAGTCTCTCCTATTTTGTCATGTGTTAGGACAATTATCATGTGGGCCTTTTGGGAGGGCCAGAGCCATACCCAACAGTAAGTCCTCCCAGTTCACTGGTGAGTAGCATAGCCGACTCAGTGAATTTGGAAGTAAGGTCTGAAGGATAGATGTCCTGGACTCGTGATTCCAATCGACTCTTCGATCGGATGCGTGGCTAGCGCTGCTTGTGAGACCAGTTGCCGCGTGCTGTTCTTGATCGTCAATTCATCAGATTTCACCGGTTTGGTTTGACCGGTGGTTTTCTTCGATTTTAGTCATAACCACTAATCTCGGTTTAAACCGGTCTCCGTTTACCTCGAGAAGTCGAATCGTCGAGAAGCGATGTGGACTCCACGCGCCTAAACGGGCCCGTCTTGGCCCTTTTAGACCTAATGATGACGCCTCGGAAGACGCGGCATCCCTCCCCTTGTAATATCCTCTCCTTTCTCATTATTCTCATTCTGCTGCCGACTCAGGTACTTACTCTCCCTTCTCTCTTATTTCTCTCTCTAGATTCTGATCGTAGATTTTAAGGGGCGTACGGGTTGTCCTCGATAATCTTCATGTCGTCGGGCGGTAGATTGTCTCGGGAGCAGAAAGGAAAGGCGATTTCGGCCAATTTGAGTCCTTCGAAGGGTGTAATTGGGGATCCTCTCGCTGCGGTTGAATCTATCGCGAGGCTGTGATGGATACTGAGAACATGGACACGCCGCAGCGAACCTTAGTTGCCGAGTCGGTGCGGAAACTTCGTAAAGAGAGGGCTTCATTCGATGCTCAAGCTTGTGCGAGAGATGGTCGTGGTGGAGGGAGTGATGGAGAGGA
>NC_027752.1:15839661-15849562 GCF_000695525.1 Brassica oleracea var. oleracea
AAATGGGCCCGTCTTGGCCCATCTAGACCTAATGATGACGCCTCGGAAGACGCGGCATCCCTCCCCTTATAATATCCTTCTCCTTTCTCATTATTCTCATTCTGCTGCCGACTCAGGTACTTACTCTCCCTTCTCTCTTATTTCTCTCTCTAGATTCTGATCGTAGATTTTAAGGGGCGTACGGGTTGTCCTCGATAATCTTCATGTCGTCGGGCGGTAGATTGTCTCGGGAGCAGAAAGGAAAGGCGATTGCGGCCAATTTGAGTCCTTCGAAAGGTGCATTGGGGATCCTCTCGCTGCGGTTGAATTGATCTATCGCGAGGCTGTGATGGATACTGAGAACATGGACACGCCGCAGCGAACCTTAGTTGCCGAGTTGGTGCAGAAACTTCGTAAAGAGAGGGCTTCATTCGATGCGCAAGCTTGTGCGAGAGATGGTCGTGGTGGAGGGAGTGATGGAGAGGATCTCCCCGACTTCGTTCCGACTTGTTACCATCCTGGCAGGATTTTCGAGGATCTTCAGGCGCTATCTTCGAGATTGATGCGTTCCTCGACCGTAGAGGGACAGTCGTGGGAGAACGTCGAGCAGACTCGGTCGACTCCGAGCAGTGTAAAAATCCTGCTTAGGAGGTGTAGCGGAGTCGGGGTAACTCTACTCATTCCTTCGAGAGCTCAGAGGCCGTGGTCTCCTCCAGTAGGGTTCCAGTGTGTGTGCATACTTGAAGACGAGACGAGACTCTTGTTTCCGATTCCTCGACTCGTGACTTCCTACGCGAGGCGTCGTGATGCAGAAATCTCTCAGTTCCTAAACGGTTCATTTCGCCTCGCGGTCGCGATGATGGTTAAGGAAGCGGAAATCGACGTGTCGATGAGTGTCCGAGTTTTCGAAGAGCTGACGTATATTAAGTTGATGGGAGAAGGAATTTTCTCGATCCAGATGAGGCCGAATTATAACGTAATGGCCGGTCATCCTAACAAGACGAATGATTGGCAGCGTTTCTACTTTTTTGTTAAGTCGGACGAGTTTGCCTTCAAAGATCCGCCCGGCGACGACTCTCGAGTTTTATGGAACTCTAACCTTGGTAGATCGCGATCGTTAGCACGTAATGGTTCTGTTTTCTCGTCTCTTACCTCCCCTCTTTTATCCCTGTGCAGTTGACCATCCGGACACTGCTGCCTATCCTAAAGAGTTCGTAGCGGGTGCTCGAGCCGTTGCACTGCTTCCTCAAGATCGGTGGGAGAACATTACCGTCGAGAAGATTCGTCGTCTTTCTGACAAAATTTCCAGAAGTTTTCATTCACCTTTTTCTCTTCATCATGACGCGTTAACTCGAGCACTCAATTTCTTGCAGGGGACTGGAGATCTGACCTACTGCCAACTGTCACCGGTAAGAAGCAGCGGTTCTCTCTGTTTTCTCGAGCGGAGCAAAGGCAGATCAGTGCAGCTAGGAGGATGAAGACATTGCCGGATCTGAGTGCGTTGTTGGGAGCTCGCTTGGGCGGTACGTCGAGCAACGAACCGTCGACAGTTCCTACGGTGCGAGAAGAGCCTTTGGCTTCAATCCCCGACACTACAAACGTTGTCTCTTCAGGGACGGCTGCTACAACGCGGCCTGTTGAACCCTTGCCATCGAAGAGGAGTGCGAAGAAGAGACCTGCCTCTGATTCCTTTGCCGCAACGGGTCAAGGAGGGTCGTCAGAGGCCATCGCCGGGACTCACTCGGCCGAGCCTCCACAGAAGAAGACGGTGAAGAAAAAGATGATGACCGCTGATGGGACTGTCGCTGAGGACCAGACTGGTCTTAACGAGGAACATACTGGTCCTAACGAGGAACATACCAACCTTGTCGAGGACGCGCAGGGTCGTGTTGATAGAAGATTTCAAGCTTAAGGGAGAGAATGTTGGATTAAGCATGAAGGTTACTTGAGCAGCAAGTTTATCATAATCCTATAGAGTTATGGAATTAAGAATATGTTTAGGAGTTATCTAGATATATTACGAATTATAAATATCTATATAAGTAGATGCAAACATGTTGCATGACTTAAGAGTTTAAAAGTTGTTTTTGAGTGCTTAAGGTTTTGAGCTATTTTCCTTAAGAGATTAATAAATAGATTTATTCCCCCCCCCCCCCCCCCCCCCCAACATCTAAACTGGTATATAAAAGGGTTAGAAATCTTTTTTGAACAAAAAAAGATTCATTAATGTAGTGGCCAAAACCACCCACCACAGAGATAGAAGGCTTGTGTGGAGAACTTTCAGATAATCACCCCAAGGCAAAGCCTGAAAAATCAGAAACCGCGGAGAACACAATAGTTACTAAGCAAAAGAAATGGAAAAGTGTAGATGAAAAATCGCCAAAGAAATCTCACCCAGAGCCATTTTCTCCATGATTTGAATATTCAGTATTTTTTATATTTGCAAAAAATAGAGGGAAAATTATTAAAATGCTAAAATATGTTTCTTTATTAAAATTTAAAATAATATATTTTCTAAAAAAATGTCATTTCAAGATTTCAAAATAGAGCTATTTGCAAAATTGATTCAAAACTCAAAGTCAACCACAAAACTAACATATGTTTTTTCTGAAAATTTTATTTGCCATATTCACCCTACAAGTTCAGATTATTCACGAAAATGCCATTAACTTTTTTTTCGAAAATGTTTTTTTTTTGGCTCTCTCAACCTTACAATCTTCAAGTATTTACAAAATTGACATTGCCATTGTGGGAACCGAAATTCGCACTGTCAATTTCCGTTTAAATTAGGAAAGTAAAAAAACCCTAACTTTCCCAAAGGTCACGGATTCTCTGCGAGAGCGAACGGCAAGTACTCAAACAAATGCGGAAAATATGTAAAGACAATAAACAAGTTTAGAAAAAGTTGATCTTATTTCGAATCAGCGTAAGAGCATTGCGATCATTACAAAAGATGATAAAAGCTTTGGCCGGAAGAGCTGTCAGAGAGTTACATAGTTCTAGCAACCTAAAACTTTTAAACCTAGTAGAGTCGCAGCTCGATAACAAAAGACGAAAAAATACATGAAAAAGGTTTTGATTTGATTTCGGACCGAACCTTATGAAAGGCTGCCTACATAGCCCTTTCGAAGATCAAGCCGAACGTAGTTCGATTGGTGGAGTAGAACAAGAGATAGAACTGCCTGGGCGAGTTTGTCTAGTAATCGGGTGCCAGTCATAGAAACAGAGCATGTTGAGAATAATGCCTAAAAGTTTCTAAGTGCAGAGAGTTCTAAGTCTAAAATAATTGTCCTCTTGCCTCTTCAACCTCGACGTCCTTATAAACTCCTCCTACAGGCGGTTTGCTCTTTCCCTTTCTACCGTTGGTCGAGTTTATCGCTTCGCGGGAATATTCTATTTTCCTTTGAACTTAGTGTTTATCTTTGGAAACTTCACATTTATCCTCTAAACTTGACATTTATCTCCTCCTGCAGAATAAAAGATAAACCATCATAACGGTTGGGTTTAATTTCGTATAAAATCGTGAGTGGGCTTTTAGCCGCGTTCTGGACCATTTCAGGCCATTTCCCGACTTAAGCGTTTTTACAATTTATCGAAAGAGCGCTCTCGAAACGACGTCGATTCCAAAGAAAGCCTGGACTCCTCATACGATTTAGGCAGTTCAAGGTGTTTAGTTAACCGTCGCCGTTTCATACGATAATTCCGAACTTCATACGAGAAAATGAGTTCTTGCGGTTTTAAAGACGTAAAGTTCTAACGGCGCCTCCGATCGAAGTGAGACAAGAGCAAGTTTGATCAAATTTCGGGGAAGAAGCTTTGCGTACGGTACGAGGACAGCACGATTGTTCTAGCTCGGCCATCCTAACTGGACTAGTCCAGCTCGTCGGATGGCCGAGCTGGTCGCTTGGTCGTTCAAGCTCGGCCATCCGCCGAACTGGACTGGTCCAGCTCGGCCATCTGCCGAGCTGGTCGCGTGGTCGATCCAGCTCGGCCATCTGCCGAGTGGGATTGGATAAGTTCGTCGAACGGATGAGCTGGACTGTTTGTTTTTAGTTCCGAGGTTCATCTTTCTTTGAAACTTATGCTCAGGAACTTTCTTCGAGAGTGTGTCGGAAAGCCTCTGTGAGGAAAGGTGATTTTAGACGCTGATTTCGAGATAACCGGTTTTGACCCCAACATGGAGTAACCTTTCTCGAAGACTTATCGTGTGAATCCTTTTCGGAGTTGTTACGAAACTCGATTTAGGTTTTTCTCGCTTCTCTTCTTCTTTGAATTTTATCCTTCTTTTTCAACGAGGACATTTTCTTGGAGATTTCCGATATTGATTCTGTCGTGACCGATTTTGACCCCAACAGCCATCAATACACAAACCACCACGAACAACCAATTTGAAGCTCTTAATGCCCCTAAAATGGATTTACACTCCTTCTTTCTCAATTCTTTAGAACGAAAAACAACGTCTTTTTCACTTTCTCTCCATATTCATCCAAAAAAACCTAAGATTTTAATTCTAAAATTTTTATGGTTCATAGAGCCAATGAAGCTTACGATTCTTGGTGGGTCACTTTCGTTTGAGCTTCTGTGTGTTTGGAGAAGACTTATGTGTGCTAAGGAAGTTATCTCACTAATTTAAGGTATGAAATCGAGATTTTATCCAGATCTGTTCGCCAAGAACACTTTTGGGTAAGTCTGGCTGTAGAAGACATACATGGAAGTCTTCTGGTCAATGCAGATGTTAGTTTTGCAATTGACTTTTAAATGTGCTTTTAGAGATGACTTATGTCGAAGTCGTCCATTTTTTTTTTGTTTAAAAAAAATCTCGAGAAACCAGAGACGACTTCCATGTAAGTCGCCTACGGTAAACATGTTAGTTTTGCATTTGACCGGATTGTGTCAGAAATTTGACTTTTTCTGGATGACTTACACATAAGTCGTCCAGTAGAAAACAAAAAAAATAATATTTTATTATAACTAGATGACTTCCATGTTAATCGTTTCAGGTTAGTTTTGCAATTGGAAAATAAAACTTAAATATTTAATTTTTTCTAGAAGACTTACTTGAAAGTCTTCCGCTCGACGACTTACACCAAAGTCGTCCAAGATTTTATTCCGAGATTCTGGCCAAACCTTGCTTATCTTCGACGACTTCTATATAAGTCTTTTGGCTGAAGACTTCCGTGTTAGTCGTCTTGAAAAAAATAAATATTTAAGTTTTATTTTCCAATTGCAATAACCTGAAACGACTAACATGGAAGTCGTCTAGTTATAATTAAATATTGATTTGTTGGTTTTCTATTGGACGATTTATGTGTAAGTCGTCCAGGAAAAGTCAAATTTCTGACACAATCTGGTCAAATGCAAAACTAACATGGTTTTCCTAGACGACTTACATGGAAATCATCTCTGGTTTTCTCGAGATTTTTTTTTTTAAACAAAAGTATGCCAATATTTACAAAGGAGGACTTCCAAAGAAGTCTGCTGTAGAGACAACTTCCCAGGAAGTGTCCTTTGTAAAATTTTAATTGCAAAAATGACCTAATGGACGACTTCTCTGGAAGTCCATTAGAAGACCTCTGTGGATGTCGTCTGCGTTAATTTTTTATAAACTTGCATTTTCTCTAAATCTATAAATAATTTTTAACATTTCTTGTTAATTCATGGTTATTATTAATATCTGGGTTACTGAATGAAATTTAAAACTTAATTGGTGATATTTATGAGGTTACCAACATTCATGTTAATTAAAGTTTCTAGCTAATGTGCTTTTAACTCATACATGTTCTATGTTTGCCAATGTGTTTTATTTTCAATTTTTGCAGATGGATCGCCAGTTACATGCAGTGTATGGAGAATCGTTGTTGAAAGATGACTGTTGGAATTTTGTGGTTGATAAGTTCAAAGGAGTGAGAATGTTCTTTTTGAGTGAAGGTTCGACACATCCTGAACTTGTTGCAATGGCTCAAGAAGATTATAACCTAGACATGAACACCGAGTCTGTGGAGTTAGCCTACTCATTACCAGAAGCAATGATGCAACATATGGCTCCAGACACCCCTCCTGTTCATGTTACAAGTGATAGACAAGTTCAGAACTTGCTCGAGATAACTAAAACACATGAAGTACGTCTTTGTGTATCAAGCCTTAGCAAGATAAGAATGGTTTCAGAGGAAGGGGAAGAAGATGATGCAGGGGATGAAGCTGATGAAGGGGATGAAGATGATGATGATATGGCTGAAGATGAAAATCATAATGGGGAGGATGCTGATATCCATGATGTTTCTGACGCGGTTGATGATGCTGAGGATTACAATGAGTATGGAAAGGTTAAAGATGAGGATGAGGAAGAAGATGAAGATATGTATTTTGAAGATTTGAAAGGGACATATGGTAGTGAAGGAGGAAGGTCAAATGATAACAAGATCTATGTCAACTAGAGTTTTTCTAGTAGGGATGCACTGGTTTCAGAGTTGCGGTTGACAGCGGTGAGGCGTAGGTTCTCCTTCATAATATACAAGTCAACGAAAACTCTCCTTGTGGCAACATTTCATGTTAATGGTTGTGGATGGAAGATCAGAGCGAGTAGGAAACATGGGACAAACACGTTTTGGGTAACCAAGTATGTGGAAACTCATACATGTTCTGTGGCAGACAGAATCGCTCAGCGGAAACACTGTACTCCGAAGTATATTAGTAGGCTTTTCATAGATCGTGTTGGAATCATTGATGGGTTGAATCCGCAGCATATCAAAGATGCAATGAAGAACATGTTTGGCAAGACACTTGATTACTCCACTTCATACAGAGCATTGTCATATGCGCAAGAATTGGTGAGAGGATCAGAGAAAGATGGGTATGAGCGACTGCCTTCATATTTGGAGCAAATCTCCTTAGCAAATCTGGGTTCTATCACTGGTATAGAACTTCATTCTCTGAATAGATTTAAGTATCAATTTCTCTCTTTTGGAGCTTCTATCCGAGGTTTTCAGTATCAGAGAAGGGTCATTGTGGTGGATGAGACTCACCTAAGTGGGAAGTATGAAGGTGTTATGTTAGTTTCAGCCGCACAAGATGGTAATTTTCAGATATTTCCATTGGCTTTTGGGATCGTAGATGGTGAAAATGATGAATCTAGGGAATGGTTTTTCACAAAATTGGCGAGTTGTGTATCTGATGAGTATCCTCTGGGGATAGTCTCCGACCGGCACACGTCCATTAAAAGTGCGTGTGATAAGGTGTTTCCTTGGGCTACCTGAGGAATATGTTATTATCACCTTCAACAAAACATTGTCCAAAAGTATAAAGGGAAGCATCTCTTGTACTTGGTGAAAGGTGTTGCTTATGCTCATACACTTTACTACCGGCACATGGATGAGATAAGGAGTGCAAACCCGGAACTTGCAACTTATTTGGAGAATGCTGACATGACCCTATGGTCAAGGGTTCATTGTTAGAGAGAGAGGTACAACATAAAAACGAGCAACATCGCTGAATCTATTAATTCCGCACTGAAGCGAGCTAGAGGATTTCCGATTCAATTCCTGTTGGAGTTCATAAGGGATAAACTATCAAGGTAGTTTTGGAGAAGGAGAGAAGATGTTTTGAGTCTCACAACTCAACATAGTCGGGGGGTTGAATACTTGTTTGTTGTTCGATCGGAGATAGCGGATACGATCTCTGTCCAACAAATTGATGGATGGCGATTCTTTGTGAAAGGTGGCAAAATGGACTTTGTTGTTGACTTGGAACTTCGAAAGTGTGATTGTGGTGTCTATGCAGTCGAGAAAATACCTTGCTCTCATGCTATAGCAGCTGGATCATATGCTGGTTTGCATATCTCCACACTTGTATGCGCGGTCTACTGAAAGGATACTTTGTTTGAAGGATACTCAGAGAATATATATCCTTGTGTTGGACAACAAGTTGAGGCACGCACATGCTCTCCTCCAGAAGTAAAGCGCGGTCTGGGGAGACAGAAGAAATCAAGATGGCAATCTTGGTTGGAGCTATTGAGGAGGAGAGGCCGCACACCCCAGAAGCAACACAAGGTTTATAGGTGCTCGGTCTGCAAAGAAACTGGACATACGCGTCCACAATGTCAGAAATGACGTGGACGACCTTCTGGTTAGTCTTCTGGAAGACTTAACTCCCGAAGACCTTATGATTAGTCGTCCAGAAGACTTAACTTCCTGAAGACCTTATGATTAGTCGTCCAGAAAACTTAACTTCCCGAAAACCTTATGATTAGTCGTCGAGAAGACTATCTATCTGCTTATCTGTTATGACTTTTTGTTATGAACTTATCTGTGTTAAGAATTTATGTGTTATAGGTTTATGTGTTATGAACTTATCAGTGTTCTGAAGTTTATATTTTAATTGTAATATTGCAGTTTAAAAAGACAACAAGTCCACCATTAGATTAGATTATCCGAAAGGTTAATGCACTACCAAACTAATTTCCTACGAAATGATAGTTTGGTAGGAGAATAGGTTACAAAAAACTACATCCTATCCTGACCCTGTTAACGTAGCCTAATCTATCATACAAAAGCACATTTTATCTTCAAGTTCAAGTACAAATAAAACATCACACATCATTAACCTTCCTCGTCATACGTTGCAATGTTCTCATCATTGTCTTCGTTCTCTTTTGAATGGCATCCAGGAGTCTCCTTAAATATATCCAACGCCATCTTCTCCCTCATAGCCTTCGCGTTCTTATTAGAAAACTATGGAGGAAATGACATCCCAAGAGTATGACATTCAATGTACTTCAGAGTGAACACGCCACAATCACCATCTTCGCACTGAGGTACTCCAATGGTCAGTCTCTCATATGTGTATGGCTCTAGTGTGTATTGGACACGTTGTTCGTTAAATCCAGCACACTTAACAAGCAGATAAAGGACCATTGTGACAAAAGGCTCCATTACCACATCGAGATCTTCAGGGCTAATATGTGAATGAATGCTGTCCCAAACGACTATGTGCTTCTTAGGGATAGATATCCATATTGAAATCCAATGCTCGTTCCTGAAGTTCACTGGCGCAAAAATATCATCCACATCCAACCCCCAAACCTTCATAGATTGGCAAAATATTGGTACTATGCCTGCATGATAATTCCACGCCCCACTAGGGAGTCTTCTTCCTAAACCGTTGAATCGCCCTTGTCGCTCTTAAATTCCTGGTACTTGTGGGTCCACTGTCGAAAACTACATGATCAAGAAAGCACATTCTCTCGCTCCTGAAATGTTGTGGATTATCTTGGTAACGTTGCCCAATAAATTAATAAAAGCATCCATATGCAGCATATAAAACAATACAAGTTACACAAACTTATCAGAAGACATAACAAAAGACTTACTGGTAAGTAAATAGCAGAAGACTTACTCCGTCGTTCAGCCATGCTAAGGGAGTTCGGAGGATGTGATAAAACCAATTTGGACATCTACGTGTTTTTTTCGTAGGTGTTTTATAATAACTGCAAACATAAAATGTAGATAAGTAATCATTTTTTGTAGACTAAAGCAAGATATTATGGGACATTCTCTCACTTACGGATCACATTTCACCCAGGCAGTGAGCTCCTTCGACATCTTCTTGTCAACGGGTACAAAAGAATCATAGCTTTGGCCAAACCTTTTCTTTGGAATGATCAGTTTAGCAGTGCTGTTTCCCTTAAAAGGAGATTGATGTGAGGCAGCAAGTTTCCTTGCTTGCTCACTCTTTCCACATACACATACCATAGCAACATCCTTCTTTGTCTGCCTTCTAGTTACCCCCTGCTGTAAATCTGAAGCAGTGGGCACTTGTTTGTCGAATACAAGAACGCTAGGTTCACCACTCAGTTCTGGAGGTTTCACCTCGGGCCCACACGAGGAACTCGGTGATAGACCATGGATTTTACCCACTTTTAGCCATA
>NC_027752.1:15849690-15853478 GCF_000695525.1 Brassica oleracea var. oleracea
GATGGAGACCTTTCCACCGTTAGATTGAGCCCATATTTTGACACAAGATAGATCTTTGAGTTAGATTTCCAATGCCACTGGTTTGAGGTCAATCAGCATCCTGTAGCAGACGTTATGCCCGTTTTAATGAAGAGTGGTCAGTCTGCCTCACAAGAGGAAGCTGCCGAGGAGATGAAGGACTGTCGATCGATAACACAGCATTGGTGTCGATCGACAGTGATTCCAGAACGTGGGCCAAGCATATTTCAAGACCGTTTGAAGCCCAGAAGCCACACCAAGTTACCATAATACCATGGACGACCAGAAACCCTATTTATGTATTTCTAAGCCATTGTTGATGGCAACAAGCTTTCTATTATCATATTCTATTGATTTCTCTTAGGTTTGGAGAGGAGATCAATTCTGCTTCAGAGATTTATTTGAACTCCATTGGTTTTATCATTGATTTATCTATTATATTATTCAGACTATGATTTGTGTTATTGCTTGCATGTCTGAGTAATTCATCTTGTTAGGTTTAGGGATTTCATGAGCTTAATGTCAAACTGATAATAAATTAGGATTGCTAGATTATCTATAGATCTCTACACCAGGGTGATTTGTAATACTAGGATCTGAAATAGTTAGAATAACACGACAGTGTGACTAATTGTTTGAACCTAAAATCATAGGATAATTGAGAGGCACGAAAGTGCAATCAATTAATGGAACCCGAACTCTGCTGGATTAGATACCTAGGCGCATACGAGAGTTTGTCTAGGAATCTAGTTGAATTAAATCGAATAGGTCGTTAATGCTTGTCTAAGGAAGCATCGATCGACACTCAGGCCATAACATCGATCGACGCTCGCTCCAAGTCATCAAGCGATAGCTGAGACTGGACTTAGACATCTGATTAGCAATTGCATGCGAAAACTGGATTGCTTACTTAGTAAAATCGAGTTCTAGAATTGAATCTATAAACCATTAGCATCCCTAAATTGAAGTTTTGAATCTCTTGATTGATAAATACCTAGGTCTAGCTCTTTCTCCTAATTGTTTACAACCTCAATCAACCAATCGAACAACTACTTTGTTCACCTTGCTTTCATTGATTTACTGCTTTATAAACTGTTTGCCTAGCTTAATCTTGATTGCTGTAGTCTATTGTGTGCCCTAGCTCTCTGTGGATTCGATCCCTAAGTACTACAATTGAACCTCTTATTTGAGAGAGTAAAATCACTCCTTAGGGTAATTTGAGTGATATCAAATTTGGCGCCGTTGCCGGGGAGCTTTGATCGCCAATAGACTTGATGAATAGGTTTAGTCTAGGTTTTATTTACTGTCATAGTTCCTTACATAAAAAAATTTTCTTGTCTTTCAGGTACATGTCTATCAGTACCAGAAGCAGCAAGGAGGAATTACTTTTCTTCTCAGACCCAGCACGTTTGGAACGCTCGATCCGTAAAGAGAAACGCACATCATCGATCGACACTACCTCTACTACGTCGATCGACACCACCTCTACTACGTCGATCGACACCATCTCTACAACGTTGATCGACACCACCTCTACTACGTCGATCGACACTTGTGACAGAGCAATGATCAACAGTTCAACTCAAACATGGATCGATACCAATCCGCGAGCAGACATGGTCGCGACACTTGTGCTACAGAGGGATGAGAATGGAGACCTGCATGACCATAGAGGTCATCTGTGTAATGCAGCAGGTCAGAGGATAGATTGAAAAGGGACTGCAATCCTTGAGCCATCTGCTGCCACCGAGGATGCTAAAGTTCCTCTTCAGAGATCGTTAGCAGATTTTACCAGGCCTAGTCAGTTCTACACCAACAGGTCTGCGATTCAACCTCTAGAAATCCAGGGATTTCAAATACACCACACACACTTCTCTCGTGTGGGTCAGCACCCTTATCGTGGTCTTCCTGATGAAAATCCTCTGGACCATATTGAGACACTCGAAGACTTTGTGTCTGGCATCCAGGAGGATGAAGCAACCAAAGATTACATCTTCTGGAAGCTGTTCAAATATTCTCTCTCTGGGAATGCTAAAAATTGGTTGAGATGCCTACCACCAGGATCTCTCACTACATAGAATGATGTCAGCACTGCGTTTATGACTGAATTTTTAGATGATGCAAGGGCTGAAGAGATGAGAGATAAAATTTGGACATTCTCTCAGGGACCTACATAAGCTTTCAAAAGCTCTTGGGGAATGTTTAGGAGCTACCAAAGGGACTGTCCACATGATGGTTTTGACGGAGATTCAGCTGTTGAAGAAATTCTGCAAGGGTATTGATGTGCGATATCATATGATGCTGGATACTGCAAGCGAAGGAAACTTCGAGACAAGGACCCCAAAAGAAGCTAAGAGACTGATTGAGAACTTGATGTCTAGCAAGAGTTCCAAAAATCTGGATATGCACAGGATAAAATTAGCTGTAATGGATAGTGACAAGATCATTGAGGCTGAGATTGGTTCTGTACATGAAGTCTCGTTGGTAGAACATGCTGAGGATCAGGGCTATATAGAAAAGATGGAATTTATGATAGAGAAGGTCCTGAAAATTCAGGAGAAGACGAGTGCATACTTAAATCTGAGGTTTTATGTTCTCTACAAAGAGCTGAATGAAAAACTTGAAACCTTAGATGCCCATATCATGATGCAAGATGCCCAGGTTTCAGTTTTCTTAGACCGCAGAAGTTTTGAAAAAGCAAGAAGCTCGGGTCAAAGGGAAAGCTGTGGAAAGTGAGAGGCACCAGGTTAATGCCATCTCAGATGATGACTTTGGGGAAGTGCTCGAGCAGGAAAAACTGGAAGAAGATGCTTTCCTAGTCGAAAGCTTCATGTCCATAGGCAGCTCGTACTGGTGTCAACGGACATCAACAGCTGAGCACCGATCGACATCATCAGCCGAGCATCGATCGACACCACTTTTGGGATTGGACAAAACTGTTCAAATTCAGAGCCACTGAGATTTTGCCGCTCGACACCCGCATCCTCCCACCCTAGCTCGAGTTAAAAGGGACAACATCGATAGACAACAACACAATGTAATCGATCGACAACAACATGGGAACATCGATCGACAACAACAGAAGAGCAGCGATCGACAACCGCCAATACCATACCGAGGACGTTTACCAGATCTTGATGCACACCTCTTGAAGGCCTCTCGGAATCCATCTCATACATCAGTTTGCTTGAAGACAACAGAGAAGATAAGTCAGCAATCTGCAGAAGCACGAGAGAAAAAGCAAACCCTAGCTGAAACCTCTTTCGTTGAGAGTGTCGATCAACGACATCTACCAGGTATCGATCGACGACATCTACCAGGTATCGATCGACACCAAACAGACAGACATGAACCTGCCATGGGAACGCAGGCAACGAAAGAAGAAATTCCAGTTGAGAAGAGAGCAAAATCTTGGAAACCCTATATTCCCAAACACCTCCAGAGAGAAGTTAACAAAGAGGAACTTGAAGGATTTCACAAGAGGGTGAAGAGGGTTCCTAAGGATATGTCTTTTGAGGATGCATATCATAAGTATAGACTTTGGTAATTTCTTCAGACAGAGTAATTTCTTCAGAGAGAGAGCAGAGAGACTGATAAGGACATTGAGCTCCTATTCAACAAGGTCAGCCGTAAACCCAAGAGGACACTGAAGAAGGAACAAGATCCTGGAAAGTTCCTGATTTCATGCTCTATACATAGCCACCATTTACCAAACGCCCTATGCGATACTGGATCTGCAGTCAGCATCATGGCCATAAACACTGCTGAGT
>NC_027752.1:15853528-15854917 GCF_000695525.1 Brassica oleracea var. oleracea
AGTAAACTCAGCAGGCATGATCAAGAATGTTAAGGTGGAGATAGGGGAATGCATTATCCATGTGGACTTTCATGCTATGGATATCAAATCAGGCAAGACATTTCCACTTCTTTTTTGAAGAGCCTTCATGGCTACAGTGGGGGCAGTTTGTGATCTTAAGAGAAATAAGATGTGTCTGACTAATGTTGATGAAACTGTCTTCTATGATCCCATGGAAAAGAAGAAAAGTGAGGAGCTTATTTCATGCATAGAGATGTTTGAAGATCCAGGACCTACAGCTGATTCAAATCACGAGCCTTCAATACCAGAATCAGCGTCGGTCGACATTGGTATTGCAGCATCGGTCGACTTCCAGTCCTGAGAATCGATCGACAATCAGATTTCAGCATCGGACGACTCTCAGTCTTCAGAATCGATCGACACGAAGTCTTCAGCATCGGTCGACACCTTCCGACTTTCAGAAAAGCCTGAGACTGAAAAGTCTAAGTCTGGGGGAAGGTCCAAGAATAGAAAGAAGAAAAAGAAAAGGAATGTAGATGCAGATTTCTTGCCACTAGTCCCTTTACAATGTCAAGAGGGAAGTCTTGAGTATAGAGTGCGCTGCAGAGGAAGTTCTGAACCTTTTACCAAGGTTAGAGTGCTATGTGATCCAGAGCTGAGAGAAAAAAGAGAAGTTTCTACAAGAGCTTTTCTCAACTGCATCAACAAAATGAGGAAGAGAGACACTGAGTCTTGTTATGGAGCAAGTACACATCCTCATCCGGACTAAATAACATCTCCAAAGTCAAGCTAAATGACTATAACAAAGCGCTGAGTGGGAGGCAACCCACTATTAGGTAATTTCTTTCAGTTTAGTTTTAGATTGTTACTGATTAAAGTTTTTATTTATTGCAGGTCAAAAAAAAAAAAAAACCGAGGAAGACAAGTTTGCAAAGGATCGACGATGGCTACGCAGCATCGATCGACAGAGCATCACTAGCATCGATTGATCGCCACTTAACTGTGTCGATCGACAGAGCTTCAAGAGTATTGATCGCCACTTAACTGTGTTGGTCGACACTCACATCAAAGTCAGGTATACCGTTTTCCTTGTTAAATATTGTCCTTATGATATACTTCCCCACTTATCTAGACTGTATAACACTGGAGATAATGTTGTTTAAGTCTGGAGGAGGTATAATATTGTGTGCTTAGTTAGCTATATAGAATATATAAAAAAGAGATCCGAGTAGACGATTGCCTAGCATATCTACCGATGAGAGCATGTCGATATCGATCGACAGTACATTACATGTAGCGACCGATGGTAACTCCTTTCCATCGATCGACACTTAATCCGGTCAGGTATATCGTTCTAACTTGTTAAATTGAGTACTTATTGTTGGGGTA
>NC_027752.1:15855151-15856278 GCF_000695525.1 Brassica oleracea var. oleracea
TCGATCGCTATGTAGCGACCGAACTCTCCCAGAACGTCGATACGACACGAATCCATGCATTCTCGCCTACTCTTTAATGCTATCTCCCGTGATCCATGGCTAAGCCATTCTTTGTTTCTCATCGTTCGAAGTCATCAGCCAAACTTTACGATAAAAACCGCGGGAAGTTCATTTTTATCAAAGAAACCGTAATAAACGTTTTGACTCAAAGAACGGCCCAAAGAGACCTAAAACGCAGCTCGAAGCCCACTTACGATTTCTTAACCGAAAACCCATAAGTCTTATGACGGCTTATCCTTGGTTCATAAGGCAAGATAAATGTCAAGTTTCCGCGGATAAATGTAAAGTTTTCGAAGATAATCACGAAGATCGGAAAAAACAGAATATCTCCATTTTTGAGCTATGACGGCTTAAGGGTAGAAAGGGAAAGGCGCAAACCGACCTAAGAGCAAGTATATAAGGAGTCCTAGGCGAGAGGCAGATGGCAGACGCAATACACAGCAAACTTATCACTTAGAGCAATTTAAGCAATTTTTCGTTTTTGTTATTCGAGCTGCGACTGAATTAGGTTTAGAAGCCTTAGGGTTTTAGAACTAGGAATCCCACCGACAGCTCTCGTAGCCCAGACTCTTACCTTGTTGTAATACTCAAACGCGAATTCGGAATAAGATCAACTTTGCTCTCTTTTCGATTTCTTATCTTTTATCGTTTTCATTTTGTGTTCTGATTGCTTGGCGTGTGGCATTAGCAGATATCCGGGACCTCTGGGAAATTAGGGTTCTCCTACTTTCCTTATTTAAACGGAAATCGACAGTGTGAATTTCTGTTCCCACAGTTTGGCGCTAGAAGGAGGGGGATACTGATCAATCTAACTCTCATCCACAACACGCTCAACCAGACATGTCAACTGACGACGCGGATAATATGCAAACTTCTCTCAACGGAGGAAGCAAGCGTTTTCTCGAGACCTTTTTGGGGTCAAGAAGAGGAAGAACCGTTTTCTTCTTCGAGGAGTTTAAAATGATGTTCGCCACCTATGAAAAAAGGTTGGAGGAACATGATAAGCTCGTGAACACCTTTACCAAACAGGTCGAAACCTTAACGGCAAGGACTCGAGCAATCCGTCC
>NC_027752.1:15856378-15856623 GCF_000695525.1 Brassica oleracea var. oleracea
GCCAAGCAAATCAGAACACGATAATGACAACGAAGAAGTATAAAAATGGTAAGAAGAGAGCAAAGGGAAGTTTTATTCCGAATTTGCGTATGAGCGTTTACAACTAGGTATAAGCCTGGGCTCGAGAGCTGTCGGCGGGATTCCTATTTCTCACAACCCTAAGACGGCTAAACCTAATTGAGTCGCAGCTCGAATTAACAAAAACGGAAAGTTGCCTAATTGCTCTAAGTGCTAAGTTTTCTCTG
>NC_027752.1:15856691-15856912 GCF_000695525.1 Brassica oleracea var. oleracea
GATATTCCATTTTTTCCGATCTTCGTAATTATCTTCAAAGTTTCGAATTTATCCGTGGAAACTTGACATTTATCTTCCCTTGCGAACCAAGCATAAACCGACATGCGGTTTACGGGCTGTTGGTTAAGAAATCGTAAGTTCAGCCTCGAGTCGTGTCTTAGGTCCCTTTGGGCGGTCTTTCGACTCGAAGCGTTTATTACGGCTTCTTTCGATAAAGAATG
>NC_027752.1:15857134-15858435 GCF_000695525.1 Brassica oleracea var. oleracea
GCTCGAACTCGGTCGCTACGTAGCGACCGAGCGGAGCACGTGTTTGGTTACTGCGTAACAATCTTTCTCGAGCTCTTGTCCGATGATTCGCGTTTCTTCCGCAAAGCTTTTTCCTAAAGAAGAATCTATTACGAAAAAGTATTTGTCGGAGAAGTTTCCTACGTTTTTCTTCTTCAGGGATTTTGGATGTTAACTTCGTCGTAACCGTTTTCGACCCCAACACTCGCTCCTTCAGCGAGATGGACGATGAGTGTTTCACTGTTCGGGATCCGTTGTCCGAGGCCTTGAGTAACCTTTCTCGAAGACTTATCGTAAAATTCCGAGCCCATACCTCTATAAGTAGTGAGCTCTTGTCATTCATTTGATTCACACCTTTCCTTCTTCAAACCTTCAAAAACTCTCTAGATCCAAATCTATTATTTTTAACATGTCTTCTTCCCATGGTGACAAGCGAAGTTCCGATGTGGAGATGGGCGAGGCTACGTCTCCGGCGCCGATTCCGACCTCTCCGGTCAAAGCGCTGGCTTGGGTTGCCGATCATCTCTCCTTTCGAGAGAAATTAGTTCGTCGCCAAGCCGAGAAAGAAAAGGTTCGAGCCGGCGCCAAGTTACCGTCCTCTTCTGCACTGGCTGTTGCTCCGGGTCATGGGACCGAGGGAGTAACTCCGCGAGATACGGGAACTCTTGCAGGCTCGGTTGTTCCGGATGCTTCGGCTTTACCTGCGGGATCGTCCACGACTCTGATTCTCGTGATAAGGGGAGGGCCGCTGACTCTATGCCGCCTCCTCCTGCCAGGAAGGAGATCGTTCTAGCGCTGCATGCTCCTAGTGTTGTTCCGGTTACTTAGCCTAAGGGCCGGAAGATGAAGTTTACCAAGGGCGGTGATGGGGAATCTTCGCAGCAAGGAGGCTTGAGCATAGCGTCGGGGTTTCGCGGAAAGGTTTGTCGCTCACTCACTTTCTTGATCGTTGTATATTTTTCTGAAAGACAAAGAATCTCTAACTTTCTTCTCGTTTCGCAGTTCGTGTCGTTGATCGACGGGATGATCAGCGAGTGCGGTTCTGAGACCAGTCGTCTTGCCGGGGAGTTGTTGGAACTTCAGGGTAGATGGTCCGAAACCTACTGACGGCTGTCAAGGATTCTCACTCCTTGAATGTGTTGAAACTTGAGATCGCGATAGGGGAGCTCAAGAGGGACCTCGGGAAGACGGCGAGTTAGGAGAAGAAGGCCAGGAAGGCCAAATCTTTGGAGGTCCGTCGTCTTCAGCGTCAGATTGAGAATGATGCAGGATTAGTGAGCCGC
>NC_027752.1:15860424-15862525 GCF_000695525.1 Brassica oleracea var. oleracea
AAGGGGACCGACGATGTCCATGGCCCAGCGCAAAAAAGGCTAAGGCGATGTGATGGAGGAGAGGACTTCGGCTGTTCGTCGGATGGTTGGAGCATGCCTCTGGCATTTTTTGCATTTTCGTGCGAACTTCTCGCAATCTCCAATCTTCGTTGGCCTGTAGTATCCATGGCGTTTGATTTTCACTGCCAGTGATCTTCCGGCGGAATGATTGCCGCAGGACCCAGAATGTACTTCTTCCAACACTTTTTTCGCTTCTTCCACTTCCAGGCACGTCATGAGTGGTCCGGAGAATCTCCATTTGTAAATTTTGCCATCTACTGTTACGTAGCGCGCGGCCTGTGTTCGGACTTTGCGGGCTGCCCAATTCTCGGTGGGCAGGCGTCCGTCGATAATGTAGTCTTGAATTTTCTGCAGCCACGGGGTATCGCAGCCGTAATCAGATTGCTCTGATTGCGGTTGTATTGCAACTTCTTCTTCTTTGTCATCTTGACGTTCTATGAGGTTGACGAAGATTGGTGGTCCGATGCTCGGGTGTTCGATGAACTCGACCGGAATTACCCTTTTAAGTCCTGGATCAGAACTTGATGCTAAGGCCGTGAGAGCATATGCCTGGATGTTTTTGGAACGGGGAATTCGCGTGAGGGCAAAACAGTCAAACTTTTGAGCTAGTTTTTGGACCAGTTTGAGGTACGCATCCATCCGTTCGTCCCTGGCCTCATACTCTCCGCTATACTGACTTACTAACTGGGAATCGCAGTAAGCGTGGACGTTTCGTATCTTCAAGCCGTGAGCCAGACGCAGTCCTGCGACGTGTGCTTCGTATTCGGCTTCGTTTTTTGAGGCGTGGAATTCCAGCCTAAATGATTGCTCCAAGATCTCGTTCGTTGGAGACGTGAGGAGAATTCCGATGCCTGATCCCTACTTGGACGAGGATCCGTCGACGTGAAGGAGCCAAGTGGAATTTGGTTCCTCGTTGGTTATGGTCTCTGTCGGTAATTCGACCAAGAAGTCCGCAAGCACTTGTGACTTTGTGCTTGTTCTCGGTCGGTACTCGATATCGTATTCGCTCAGTTCTACCGCCGATTTGGCTAATCGGCCCGATTGACTCGGGCTATGCAGGATCGTTCGTAGGGGAAAAGTCGTGAGGACGACGATCATGTGGGATTAGAAATATGGTCTTAGTTTTCGGGCCGATGTTACGTCCGCGCATGCTAATTTTTCCTTTAGCGGGTATCTAGATTCGGCATCCAGCAAGGTTTTGCTGATATAGAAAATAGGTTTCTGTTCGCCGCGTTCTTCCCTGATTAGCACGCCGCTTACAGCTGTTGCTGATACAGCGATGTACAAGAATAAAGGTTCCCCGTCCACTGGTTTTGCGAGGACTGGGGGGGAAGCCAAATACCGCTTCAGCCATGAAAGACAAAAGTTCATTTCCTGCCGTTGCTTCTACCAATCGATCGATGTGTGGCAAGGGGAAACTATCTTTTGGACAGGCCTTGTTTAGGTCGTTAAAATCTATGTAAACTCGCCATTTTCCGTTTTTCTTTTTGACTACTACGGGGTTGGCGAGCCAGTCTGGATACCTCACTTCTGTTATTGACCCTACTTTAAGCAATTTTTCGACCTCGTCGTTGACCGCGGAAGCTCGTTCAGTCCAAGCTTCCGCCTTTTTTGTTTGACGGGCTTGAAAGTCCGATCGATATTTAATTCGTGACACGTTATGTCAATGTCAATCCCTGGCATATCTTCCACGGCCCATGCAAAAGTATTGAGGTTCTTTTATAGACAGGTTACGAGCTCTGTCCTCAAAGGCTCGCGGAGATTGGCTCCGATTTCGACTCATCGTTCCGGAGATGTTTCGTCGAGACAGACTGTGACCACAGGCTCGCAAGTTGGTTCGCGTTTTTCCTCTAGGGCCGCGATGTTACGAGACTGCCAGTAGAGTTCAGCCGAATCTTGACTTCGAGTTGGTCGGAGACCTTTTTCTCCGTTTTTCTAGGAACGGTCTCGAGGTCTGGTCTTTTTCGTTTTTGTTCTGCGGCGTAACACACCTGTGATACTCTTGGGTTTCCCCATATTACCTCGATTCCGTTAGGGGTTG
>NC_027752.1:15863599-15874195 GCF_000695525.1 Brassica oleracea var. oleracea
CGATCTTTTTCGTTTTTGTTATGCGGCGTAACACACCTGTGATACTCTTGGGTTTCCCCATATTACCTCGATTCCGTTAGGGGTTGAAAACTTGAGGCAAAGATGGTACGTGGATGTGATGGCACGCATGGCGTTCAACCATGGCGTTCCCATGATAACGTTGTAAGATGCAGGACGGTCAACAACTAGAAACTCTGTGACTCTTGTCACGGTTCCGGCTCTGACTGCGAGATTAATCGATCTGTAGGCCATGGTCGTTTCTCCCGAAAGTACCAGTAGTGGGCTAGGGTATTTCACGATTTCGAATAGATCGATGCCCATTTTCTCGAGAGTATCTTTGAAGATGATATCGGCCGAACTTCCGGTGTCGATTAGCACCCTTGCGACGTCGATATCTCGGATCGTCAGTTCGATAACAAGGAGATCGTTTCGAGGTTTGGCTCGATCGACCGTTGCTCCCTCCTTGAACGAGATGACGTTCGCGCACTTTGAGTCTTGCATATCGTTCCTGATCGTTGAGTGGTTTTTGCGGGTTAGAATGATCCGTATGTCCCCTCCTTCTAGAGCCAAACTGTGGGAACCGAAATTCGCACTGTCGATTTCCGTTTAAATAAGGAAACTAGGAAAACCCTAATTTCCCAGAGGTCCCGGATATCTGTTAAACCACACGCTAAGCAATCAGAACACGCAATTAAAGACGAAAAGAAATAAGAAATCGTAAAAGAGAGCAAAAGGAGTTTTATTCCGAATCCGCGTATGAGCGTTACAACAAGGTAGAAGCCTTGGCTACGAGAGCTGTCGGCGAGATTCCTAGTTCTAACTACTTGCGTATGAGCATTTACAACAAGGTATAAGCCTGGGCTCGATAGCTGTCGGCGAGATTCCAAGTTCTAGCAACCCTAAGAAGGCTAAACCTAATTGAGTCGCAACTCGAAATAACAAAAACAGAAATATGCCTAAATCGCTCTAAGTGCTAAGTTTGCTCCGAAAAAAAGTCTCTCCCCAAGCCTCTCGCCTAGGACTCCTTATATATTGGCTCCTAGGTTGGTTAAGTTCTAGCAACCCTAAGATGGCTAAACCTAATTGAGTCGCAGCTCAAAATAACAAAAACGGAAAATTGCCTAATTGCTCTAAGTGCTAAGTTTTCTCTGAAAAAGTCCCTCCCATGCCTCTCGCCTAGGACCCCTTATATACTGGCTCCTAGGTCGGTTTACGCTTTTTCCTCTTCTGCCCTTAAGCCGTCATAGCATAAAAATGGAGATATTCCATTTTTTCCGATCTTCGTAATTATCTTCAAAATTTTGTATTTATCCGCGGAAACTTGACATTTATATTCCATTGCGAACCAAGCGTAAACCGACATGTGGTCTACGGGCTGTTGGTTAAGAAATCGTAAGTTGGGCCTCGAGTCATGTCTTAGGTCCCTTTGGGCCGTCTTTCGACTCGAAGCGTTTATTACGGCTTCGTTCGATAAAGAATGAACTTTCCGCGGTTTTTACGGTAAAGTTTGATTGATAACTTAGAAATGGCGGGGAACGTGAGATGGGTTCGCTACGGTATTCGGGAGATAGCATGGACTGATGTCATATCGACGTTTCGGAAGAGCTCGGTTGCTACGTAGCGACCGAACTTTGGTTCGAGCTCGGTCGCTACGTAGCGACCGAGCTCCGGCTCGAGCTCGGTCGCTACATAGCGACCGAGATCCGGCTCTTGCTCGGTCGCTACATAGCGACCGAGCGGAATGGACGTTTGGTCGCTACGTAGTGACTGAGCTTTGGCTCGAACTCGGTCGCTACGTAGCGACCGAGCGGAGCACGTGTTTGGTTGCTGCGTAACGATCCTTCTAGAGCTCTTGTCCGATGATTCGCGTTTCTTCCGCAAAGCTTTTCGTAAATAAGAATCTATTTCGAAAAAGTATTTGTCGAAGAAGTTTTCTACGTTTTTCTTCTTCGGGGATTTGGACGTTAACTTCGTCGTAACCGTTTTTGACCCCAACAGTCGGCGTTTACTGTGAGTGAGCTCGGTTTGTTTTTGACCCCAACAATCGTAACCGATATAGTCGAGAAGATCGCGTATATCCGACGTCTCGTCAGCTGATTTCCGCGCTTGTTGGCGTTTACTGTGGGTGAGCTCGGTTTGTTTTTCAGCCAGCTCTTCTTGTTCGTTCCAATAGAGGATTTCCTCCTCTTCTGTCATTGGTTTGTCTAATGGAGAACTTTCCCGAGTGAATCAGCTTTTGGTCCTTCTTGGATGTCTGTCGGTGTCCTCATCAGTATTGTTGGAGACATCGCTAGGATCCAGGTCGACTTGCTCAACTCCGTTGTCCTCCGAAACCTTCGCGGGAGGCGGAGGGCTTTCGGAGTTTCCCTTTTTGACGGGAGACTTCTCGCTAGGGTTTTGACCCGAAGGTCGTTCCTGCGCGGCTCCAGGCCTGTCGAGTGGGGTTGCGAAGTCGAGTCTTTTTCGGCGGACTTTAGTGGTTCCGCAGGGGCGGATTGTTCGAGTCCTTGCCGTTAAAATTTCAACTTGTTTGATGGACCTTTTTGGGGTCCAGAAGAGGAAAAAGCGTTTTCTCGAGACCTTTTTGGGGTCAAGAAGAGGAAGAACCGTTTTCTTCTTCGAGGAGTTTAAAATGATGTTCGCCACCTATGAAAAAAGGTTGGAGGAACATGATAAGCTCGTGAACACCTTTACCAAACAGGTCGAAACCTTAACGGCAAGGACTCGAGCAATCCGTCCCCGCGGAACCACGAAGGTTCACGGGAAAAGACTCGACTTCATGTGGGAACCGAAATTCGCACTGTCGATTTCCGTTTAAAGAACGTCCTTTGGGACATAACCCCAGCGAAACATCCCCTGCCAAGAAACGAAACCCAGAGAGTCCTCCACCTCCTGCTAAGGACACGGAGGCCAATGAAGTCGAGCATGTCGACTTGGATCCCAGCGACGTCTCCAACGATACTGAGGAGGATGCTGACAAACATCCAAGAAGAACCAGAAGCCGATCGGCTTGGGAAAGCTCCCCGTTCGATAAACCAATGACAGAAGAGGAGGAAAACCTCAACTGGATCGAACAGGAGGAGCTGGCCGAAAAACAGGCCGAGATTACTCGCAGCAAACGCCGACAAGCTCGGAACTCTGCTAGCGAGAAATCAGACATACGCGACCTGCGCGACTACATAACCAAAACTGCTGCGGAAGTAAGGGCCGTAAAATCCCAGATCCATCACGCTACCAGTGCTGCCCCAGAGATTGATAGACTACTCGAGGGAGCTCGGAAAACGCCTTTCACCGCTCGCATTCGAGGGGGCTCGGAAGACGCCCTTCACCGTTCGCATCTCCGATACGAGGGTATCTGACCCGGGAAAATTCAAAGTACCAAAGTACGATGGTACGACGGATCCTAAAGCTCATCTTCAGGCTTTCCATATCACGATGGGAAGGGCCAAGATGAAGGATAGCGAAAAAGATGCCGGCTACTGCTGTCAGTTCGTCGAAAACCTGCAAGGAGCAGCTCTCGAATGGTTCGCACGCCTCAGGAGAAACTCCATCGGAAGTTTCCGCCAGCTCGCATCGGAATTTCTCAAACAATACTCTATGTTCATAGATAGAGAAACATCCGATGTCGACCTCAGGAGCATGTCCCAGGGGGAAGACGAACCTCTCTGCGAGTTCATAAGCCGTTTCAAGCTGGTTATGTCAAGGGTTAGCAGGAGAAGCGACAAGGTGGCCATAGATGCTCTTAGAAAAACGCTCTGGTACAAATCAAAATTCAGAAAGTGGATAGCCCTCGACAAACCGTGGATGATCCAAGACGTCCTCCACAAGGCAATGGACTACATCTTAATCGAGGAGGAAACAAAAGTTTTGTCGTAAAAGCATAAACCGACAAAGCCGCCCTTGAAGGATGTAGACCAAAAGAAAAAAAGAAAAGCTCTTGTAACGAAAAGTATGTCCATAACGGGGGGAAGAATTCCAGGGGGCGCATAACTATACGATCAATTCGGATCAAAGCCAAACCACGGGCAATACATGGACTCGCAATCAAGGATACGACGAAAACACCTTCTGCGAGTTCCACCAGACCCGAGGACACTCCACGACTAACTGCAAAGTCTTGGCCACGAGATTGGCCACGAAGCTACTAGCTGGAGAGCTCTCCGAAGTAACCAGCGTCAAAGATCTCATCCCCGAGACCGATCGCCCTCCGAAGATGGACAGGAATCCACCCGCGGAGAACTCCTCTCAAAGAAACCAATCCGGGGATAAACGCGGAAGAAGACCAGACGACGAAGGAAACGATAACAATCATCGCAGAGTCAACATGATCATCGGAGGATCGCAGTACTGTGACGACATGGTCTCGGCCATCAAGGCTTACCATCTCCTCCCCGAGATGGTCAAAACAACTCGATAACTTTCACGAAAGACGAAGCCGGCGAGATCGATCAACCTCTCTGCGATCCACTCGTCATAGATCTTTTCATACGAGATCTGGAAGTTAGGAGAGTCCTCATCGACACGGGAAGCACGGTTAATGTTATCTTCCGCGACACTCTCAAACAGATGAACATCAAACTCGATGACTCTCGGATCGATCCAGCTACTAGTCATGGCCAAGGAAATCACGAAAATCGTCGATTTCGCTGTGGTCAATCATCTCGCCATCTACAACGTGATCATGGGAACCCCATGGCTTAACGCCATGAAAGCCGTTCCATCTACATATCACCTCGACGTCAAATTCCCGACCCAGAGCGGGATCGCAGCTATCTAGGGTTGTCAAAAACAGTCGCGGCTTTGCTTTCTCGCAGAGCATAAGTTAAGGCAAATCATGACTGCCGCAATGGCAACTCGCAAACGCGCAAAGTTAGCTCAGCCTTTGGCAGAAAACACTTCAAAGAAAGACGATTCGACATCGTCTACTGAGGCAAACGCTTCGGGTATCAAAACTCAGCACGATTCGGAAGTCAACACTATGACTCAACCGGAGAACCAGGAAAAAAACATCGACCCTGCCAAAATCTCCACGATTAAGGCGGTCAGCACGGCAATAACCGCCGAGTAAGAACACTCGCGGCATAAAACAGAACTACGAGATGGTTTGATCCTTGAAAGAGGAACGTAGGCAGCCCGTCAAAAGACGAGTTCAGCCATCCCCCTCTCTAAAATTGGGGGGGGGGAGTGGGTACGTATACTCGTATACTCCCACGTTTTAAAAGATGCATCATTGTAATCGAGCTTTTTAAAACTTTTACAACAATACGCATTTTTTTCGAATTCTTACGCTTTAGCTACGCAAAAAGTCTCAGGACACGCTTAAAAATAAAAAACCTAGACTCTCGTCAAATGGCTTTATCTGGCCCAAATCGTAAAGCCTTCATCCTTCTAAACATATGTATAGTCTTCGAAATAACAGCGAGACGTCGCCAAGTTAAAATTCGAAACTCTGCAAACATCTGTCTGAACGCGACCATAAAATCCCAACAAATATTTACACTCTGTTCGGCGATTGGCCCTGAAGAACACATCAGCCGTCTTAAACAAACGCAACCTGATCATTCTTCTGATCCTCAAACATCCATATTGGGGTCGAAAACGGTTATCTCGAAATCAACGGCTAAGATTATCATTTTAGGAAATTCTTCACGAAAGACTTCTTGAAAGAAAGATCGGAAGAATACAAATACTTATGGACGAGGGTCTCCGGAAAGATCGGTACGAAAAGAGACAGGTCAAGACCCGAGAACCGGACCATTCTCACTTGTCCGCCTCGCCCATGGGCGAGGACGACCATCACCGAGGTCACCTCGCCCGTGAGCGAGGACGACCAGCACCACGGTCACCTCGCCCATGGGCGAGGACGACAAGCACAACTGTCACCTCGCCCATGGGCGAGGACGACCATCACCAAGGTCACCTCGCCCATGGGTGAGGACGACCATCACCAAGGTCACCTCGCCCATGGGTGAGGACGACCATCACCAAGGTCACCTCGCCCATGGGTGAGGACGACCATCACCAAGGTCACCTCGCCCATGGGTGAGGACGACCATCACCAAGGTCACCTCGCCCATGGGTGAGGACGACCATCACCAAGGTCACCTCGCCCATGGGTGAGGACGACCATCACCAAGGTCACCTCGCCCATGGGTGAGGACGACCATCACCAAGGTCACCTCGCCCATGGGAGAGGACGACTAGCACCACGGTCACCTCGCCCATGGCCGAGGACGAGAGGTCACCTTGCCCATGGGCGAGGACGACCAGCACCACGGTCACCTCTCCCTAGGGCGAGGACAATCCAATCCCGGTCAGTCCGACTCGTTTCGACTCTCGTGTCCTCCGTATAGTTGTGATATCCGACTTTTGGATCATATACCTCTCGTGTCATCTCGATCGGAGTTACTCTCGAAGATTTACGACTAAAATCGTAGAAAAGCCCGAAGGCTTAAAAACGACCCGAGAGGATCTAAACGTGTCTAGAAGCCAATCTACGATTTAGAAGGGACCCGAGCCCAATGGTAGTTATGACGGTTTATCCTAACTCGCGGAAGTAGGATAAACGTTAAGTTTCCGAAGATAAATATTCGATCTCCTTGTCATCGAACTGACCATCCAGGACATCGACATTGCAAGAGTGTTGGTCGACACCAGATGGTAGGCCAACATTATCTATAAAAGCACCCTCGAGAGAATGGAAATCGACCTGTGCGCCATCACGGAAGGTCCCAGTCCCATTTTCGGACTCTCAGGAGACGCTATTATGCCCCTCGGCTCAATCAACCTCTTGGTTAAAGCTGGGAGCGTCGTAAAAATCACAGAATTCTTGGTCGTCGATCGCCCAACATCGTATAATGTAATCATTGGAACTCCATGGCTGAATTCCATGAGAGCGATCCCATCGACATTCCACCTCTGCCTTAAATTTCCGACCCCTCATGGAGTCGAAACAATTCAAGGAGACCACAGGATGTCACAAGTATGTTTCGCCGCTGAGTTAAAAATAAAGAACTTTGCGATCGAAGCTTCCCACAAGAAGAACAAGACTCGGAAGTCTTCTGGTAGTCACAGAGGGTCGAAGCTCTAGAAGGGAAGCGCGAACCAACTTGCGAACCGGTAATCTCGGTCTGTCTCGACGAATCCCGCCCAGAACGATGCGTCGAGATTGGAGCCAACCTCTGCAAACCATTGAGAACAGAGCTCATGGCTTGTCTTAAAAAGAACCTCGATACGTTCGCTTGGGCCGCGGAGGATATGCCAGGAATCGACATTGGCATAACATGTCACGCTCAACATTGACCCGACCTACAAACCCGTAAAACAAAAAAGACGGAAGCTAGGATCAGACCGTGCTACCGCGGTAAACGAGGAAGTTGAGAAACTCCTCAAAGTAGGGTCAATAACAGAAGTTAGATACCCGGATTGGCTCGCCAATCCCGTCGTGGTCAAAAAGAAAAACGGCAAATGGCGAGTATACGTCGACTCCACCGATCTCAACAAGGCCTGTCCAAAAGATTGCTTCCCACTTCCGCACATTGACCGACTGGTCGAAGCAACAGCAGGGAACGAACTTTTATCATTCATGGACGCCTTCTCTGGGTACAATAAAATCATGATGAATCCCGACGATCGCGAGAAGACTGCATTCATTACCGACCGCGGAACATATTGCTACAAGGTAATGCCTTTCGGTCTCAAGAATGCGGGTGCTACTTACCAGCGACTTGTCAATCGAATGTTCTCCGAACAGCTCGGAAAGACTATGGAAGTGTGCATCGATGACATGCTCGTAAAATCCATTGGCAAACACGACCACGCATTCCACTTGGAAGAGTGCTTTTCAAGGCTGAACCTACATAACATGAAACTAAACCCGGCAAAATGTAGGTTCGCAGTCGCATCAAGAGAGTTTCTCGGTTATCTGGTCACGTGTCGCGGGATCGAGGCCAACCCCAAATAGATAAATGCACTGATTGAAATGGTCTCACCAAAGACAAAACGAGAAGTCCAAAGGCTAACCGGAAAATCAGATTCAACTTGGGTTCTTCACGTTGATGGATCATCGTCCGAACAAAGATCCGGAATTGGGATTCGGCTCACGTCGCCCACGGGGAAATCTTGGAGCAGTCATTTCGGTTAGAATTCCATGCATCAAACAACGAGGCTGAATACGAAGCACTCATTGCAGGATTATGACTAGCCCATGGGCTGAAGATTTGCAATGTCGACGCTTAATGCGATTCTCAATTAGTCGCAAATCAATACAGAGGAGAATACGAGGCAAGGGACGAAAGAATGGACGCATATCTAAAACTCGTCCAGGACCTGGCCCAAGACTTCAACCACTTCGCCCTCACCAGAATTCCTCGCTCGGAAAACACCCAGGTAGATGCCTTGGCCGCGCTCGCATCAAGCTTGGATCCAGGACCAAAACGGGTAATCCCCGTGGAATTCATTGAACATCCGAGCATCGGACCGCCGGTGATCGCCAATCTGATTTGGGCACAAATCGAAGATGCGGAGGAAATCGAAGATGCGGAGGAAATCGAAGATCCACCAGAAGGAAAGATGGATCACCCGGAATACGGTTGCGACAGCCCATGACTAGAGCCGATCCGGGCCTACATAGTCGACGGAACGCTGCCCGCCGAGAAATGGGCGCCACGCAAAATTAAAACCAAGCCACACGATATGTAACGGTAGAGGGAGAAATCTACAAATGGAGATTCTCCGGCCCACTCATGACCTGCGCCGAGGGAGAGAAAGCGAGAAAAGTATGGAAGAGGTCCAATCCGGATCGTGCGGAAACCACTCCGGTGGAAGGTCACTCGCAGTCAAAATAAAATGCCACGGTTATTACTGGCCAACAATGATCAAAGACTACGAGAAATTCACACGAAAATGCGAAAAATGCCAAAGGCACGCGCCCACCATCCATCAACCTGCGGAGGTCCTCTCGTCCATTTCATCTCCGTATCCCTTTATGCGATGATCCATGGATATCGTCGGACCTTTACACAATTTAAAACAGAAACGCTTCCTTTTGGTCCTTACGGATTTCTTTTCGAAGTGGGTAGAAGCAGAATCCTACGCAAGTATCAAAGACATACAAGTCGAGAGCTTCGTATGGAAGATCATTATCACCAGGCACGGGGTCCCTTACGAAATCGTAATAGACGACGGATCTCAGATCATCTCTACCCGATTTGAAGCGTTCTGCGAGAAGTGGAAGATACGGCTGAACAAGTCAAATCCTAGATATCCACAATGTAACGGCCAGGCAGAGACCATTAACAAAACCGTCCTTGACGGGTTAAAAAAGCGCTTAGAAGCCAAAAAGGGACGATGGGCAGATGAGCTCGAAGGAGTTCTTTGGTCACATCGTACAACCCCAAGACGGGCTACAGGAGAAACCCCCTTCGCCCTCGTTTATGGGACGGAATGCATGATTCTTGCGGAAGTAGAATTTCCCGGAGTGCGGAGAAGATTCCTCCCCGAACGAGAAGATCTCAACAACGCGATGCTGCTGGACGAACTCGATCTCATTAACGAGCGACGAGACCAAGCTTTCATAAGAATCCAGAACTACCAGCACGCTGCCGCGAAATACTACAATTCAAACGTTCGCCACCGCAGGTTCAAAGAAGGTGATCTGGTTCTACGTAAAGTCTTCCAAAACACTCCCAAACGTAACACAGGAAAACTGGGAGCAAACTGGGAAGGACCACACAAGGTCATAAAGGTGGTCCAACCAGGATCGTACCAAATCGCGAACATGCAAGACGTCTAGATCCAAAGAACCTGGAACGCGATGCATCTTAAAAAAAACTACCACTAATCGCAACGTGGGAACTAAGAACTACGAGATGGCTTGATCCCCGAAAAAGGGTACGTAATGTTGGGGTCAAAAACGGTTACGAGGGAATTACGACCCGAAAATCCTCGGAGATCGTATTTCCGAAAGAGATAGTAAAAAGGAAAATGTAACTTTCGTAAAATATAACTAAACACAAAGTTTTTACGAAGAAGTATCCTTGAAGATTCAAACCAAACTAACCAAGCTCGACCGTTGCGTAATTACCACGCATACGCGCTGTCCGGTCGCTGCGTAGCAACAAAGTCCGAGCCAAAGCTCGGTCGCTACGAAGCGACCGAGCTCGAGTTAAAGATCGGTCGCTACGTAGCGACCGAGCTCGAGCCAATGCTCGGTCGCTACGCTCGGTCACTACGTAGCGACCGAGCGCTCGTCCCGCCATCATCGGGAAACCCAGTCGAAACCTCCTCGGTATCAGGGGAAACCGGGATGGAATCCCAGAACCCTTGAATCCGCTTGTCGATCGGAGGGATAAGCGCCTCAGCGTGGGCACGTTCATTCATCCAACTCTTCATCAAGCTCATTTCCTCCTCAAACGCATAGTCATCGGCTCGCGTCCTCCAAAGACTTCCGACCGAACCGCGGCACTCACGAATGTCACCCACCAAGGTAATGGCATTCTTGAGGTTACCATGCTCAACCTGGAATTGAGAGGCAAGAGTCTTCATCACCTCGACGATTTCCCTCTTGCCTTTCCTTTCCGCTTTGCGGATGGCCCG
>NC_027752.1:15875741-15876372 GCF_000695525.1 Brassica oleracea var. oleracea
GACCGAGCGCTCGTCCCGCTCGGTCGCTACATAGCGACTGAGCTCGAGCCGAATCTCATGAGCTTGGCCAAGCTCGGTCGCTACGTAGCGACCGAGCGATCGTCCCGCTCGGTCGCTACGTAGCGGCCGAGCTCGGGCCAAAGCTTGGTCGCTATGTAGCGACCAAGTCCGAGCCAAAGCTCGGTCGCTACGAAGCAACCAAGTCCAAGCCAAACCTTGGTCGCTACGAAGCAACCAAGTCCGAGCCAAAGCTCGGTCGCTACGCTGTCCGGTCGCTGCGTAGCAACCAAGTCCGAGCCAAAGCTCGGTCGCTACGAAGCGATCGAGTTCGAGTCAAACCTCGGTCGCTACATAGCGACCGAACGCTCATCCTGCTCGGTTGCTACGTAGCGACCGAGGTCGAGCCAAAGCTCGGTCGCTACGTAGACCGAGCTCGAGCCGAAGCTCAGACGCTACGTAGCGACCAAGCGCTCGTCCCGCTCGGTCGCTACATAGCGACCGAGCGATCATCCCGCTCGGTCGCTACGTAGCGTCCGAGCTCGGGCCAAAGCTCGGTCTGTACGTAGCAACCGAGCGATCGTCCTGCTCGGTCGCTACGTAGCGACCGAGCGATCGTCCCGCTTGGTCGCTA
>NC_027752.1:15876446-15876793 GCF_000695525.1 Brassica oleracea var. oleracea
TACGACATCAATCCATGCATTCTCGTCAAACCTTCGAATGCTATCTCCCGAAGACCGTAGCAAGCTCAGTCCATGTTTTCCGCTATTCAAATCCATCAATCAAACTTCGCGGATTAGAAAATGCGGAAAGTTCCTTCTTTATCAAAAATAATTCGTAGTAAACGTGACGAGTCGGAAGACGGCCCAAAGGGATCTAAAACACGACTCGAGGCCCATCCTACGATTTCTTAACCAAAAGCCCGCAAACCGCAGCACGGTTTACGCTTGGTCCACAAGGAAGGATAAATGTCAAGTTTCCGCGGATAAATACGGAAGTTTTGAAGATAATTGGAAGATCGGGAAAAATG
>NC_027752.1:15876801-15877157 GCF_000695525.1 Brassica oleracea var. oleracea
GAATATCTCCATTTTTATGCTATGACGGCTTAAGGGCAGAAGAGTAAAAATGTAAACCGACCTTGGAGCTAGTATATAAGGCGTCCTAGGCGAGGAGCATGGCAGAGGACTTTTTCAGAGCGAACTTAGCACTTAGAGCAATTTAGGCAATTTTCCGTTTTTGTTATTTCGAGCTCCGACTCAATTAGAGCCGTCTTAGGGTTGCTAGAACTAGGAATCTCGCCAACAGTTCTCGAGCCCAGGCTTATACCTTGTTGTAAACGCTCATACGCAGATTCGGAATAAGATCTACTTTGCTCTTTTTTTCGATTTCTTATTCTTATCGTTGTTATTCTCGTGTTCTGATTGCTTGACGT
>NC_027752.1:15877386-15891663 GCF_000695525.1 Brassica oleracea var. oleracea
ACGCGACCTTACGGTCGCCAATCCCGCTATTCTTCAAACGTCTAAAGTGGCAATCTAAGACTCGCTCAAAGTGCCTAAGAAAAATCGATTAGTTATCACACTAAATCCGACAAAACCCTCGAACGCTCGTAAAAGAGGCATCCTTCGGAAAAAGCCCGCGAACAAATGCGGCACAAAAGAAAAGGTCAACTTTTGGCTCTGCGAGACGTCGCTACACGCTTAAAGTTACGATTTTTTTGACATCTACAGAAATGACGTTTTCGTTTCCAAAACAAACTTAGCACACCTCTAACGGTAAAATGCCTTTAAACTGGCATCATTTCTCTGTTGCTGATCACAACAAACGAACCCTAACGTCCTAAACAGACATCAGCCGCCCTCGAAAGAATAGGCTCTCTTACATTCGACAAGGATACCATAGCGCGCTATACAAGAAATCCGAAATTTTGATCAGCATCTCCAAACGGCATTTGGAGGTTGCTCGATTCGTATCAAGACAAGTAGTATAAGCCGATAACAATTCGCGGACTTTATATCGGTACGAATCAGGTTAAAATCGCAAACAGGCAAAACGAAAGCCGACTTGTCATCGCATAGCCTCAGTCTAAGAGTAAACCTAGGTCTTGCCCTAAACCCAGCCTTGCTGGATCTTGACATCCCGAAGGCATAATATCAACACCCTGATATGAGATCCCAAAACTTGTCTCTTCACTTAAATTTGTACGTTTTCACGAGTCTTCGCATAAAGCAGAAAACCACGTAAACTCGCGTACTCAACAAACGATGGATACGGTGATCATCCGGGGGTGGAATGAGGCGACAACTCACACCCTCACCCTCTAACTTAAAAAAAAAACTGAAAATTTTTATAGATTGAGCCAAGCATCTTACAAAAAGCCCGAAAAAGGGCAGGGATTCGAAGCCACCAACGGCCAGTCCCGGAACATACAAATTACGGCCTCATGAACAGGCCAAAACAAAACAAAGAAAATCCCCGAAAGGATTGTTACCATAGGCACTCCTCGGAGCACCGCCTTCATCCTCAACCTCATCGGGGCTCGGGACCGCATCGCCATCACCTCCCTCAGCCACTTCATCATCACCTCTCTTGACTGCATCGCCCTCGCCTTCTTCGGCCGAACGGCCTTGCCCTTCGGTCTCTTCCAAACACGGCGTGAGGGTGCATTCAGATTTCTGGAGAGAGAAGATCGAATCAAAGTCACCTTCGGAGGCCATCAGTTCTTCCGTATGAGACAGGAGCCTGGCCTCTGCAGAGTCCAGAGTCGGAACCAATTCGCCTTTGACTAGCTGGATCTCACCTAGACCTCCCTTGATGCCCGCTAGGGCCAGATCCTTCTTATGGACTGCCATGAGGGAATCAAACAGAACAGCCATCCTCGTTAGGCGGGCATGAAACTCGTCCCGCGGAACAACGGTCCCCGCTGGTCACAAGTCCTCGGTTCCTCTTGACTATGGATTTGGCGCTGAAGACGGGGGACTTCGGAAGCCTTGCCTTTTTTCTCTTTCTTCATCCTAAACAATGCACTCGCCGACTTTCCGAGATCCCGCTCGAGACCGCTGACCTGAACCTCCAGCTGCGAAGTCTCAGCTGCGTGAGCGTCCTCAGTAGATTTCAGTGTGGCCTCAATTCGTTTCAACGCCTCCAGCGACTCTGCTAGGCCCTCTGTCAAAAGCTCCACCTGCGAACCACAGTCGCTAATCATCCCGTCGATCAACGATATGAACTGCAAACAAAATAAGAGTCAGAATAATTGAAGAACAAAGTATCCTACAAGAAAATTTGTTTTTCGAAAATGAACTTTGGCACGATATTGCGGTAACGGCCCCGAAGGCTCTACTTCTGCACCTTTGGAACATCTCCTTTTCTTGGCAGTCTCGGTTGCGGCGCCATTCCTGTTGCGAGTTTTGGGCAGCGGAGTGGCACTAGGCGCAGAAAGCCCTAGGACGATCTCTTTCCTGTCCAAAGGCGGAGGCATCGACTCCATTACTTGTCCTTTATCAGGAATCGAGACCGGGGTAGTGGAAGAGCCCGAAGGTTGGGCCAAGACCTCCGGCACATGCACAGGTGCCGTATCCGTTCCTACGAGGGGCGCAGCATCGCTCAGAGACTTGTTTCCTTCGGCTGAGATCGACAGCGCATACGAGGAAGGGATAGCCAACATTTCAGCAGAGGTCCGACTCGTTTCCTTTTTGGCACTACGCCTGGATAGCCTCTCTTTGAAAGAAAGGAATCCGGCAACGAAAGTTGGAGTGGCTTCATGAATGGCCGGAATCGGTAGAACCAGGCTGGCCTCACCCATCTCGACGTTGGAGTTCTTCTTTTTGTTTTGGGAGGAAGACATTGTTTCCTGAGAGAATGAAGAGAGAAAAGTTTGAAGGAAGAAGATGTGTGAAGAATGGTAATTGATGAGTTGCTACTTATAAGGATATGAGGGTGACGTGGATTTCCGCAATAAAATAATCTCAAAAGACAATCTACGAGAAAATGTCCCCTTAACCAAAAATTCCGATTAAAAACACTTCACTCACCCGCGAAATCGTCTCCGAGTCTTGCAGGCTAGGGGGGCTAACTGTTGGGGTCGATAACGGTTATCTCGAAATCAACGGTTAAGATTATCATTTTAGCAAATTCTTCACGAAAGACTTCTTGAAAGAAAGATCGGAAGAATACAAATACTTATGGACGAGGGTCTCCGGAAAGATCGGTACGAAAAGAGACAGGTCAAGACCCAAAAACCGACGGGACCGTTCTCACTTGTCCGCCTTGCCCATGGGCGAGGAAGACCATCACCGAGGTCACCTCGCCCGTGGGCAAGGACGATCAGCACCGCGATCACCTCGCCCATGGGAGAGGACGACCATCTCCAAGGTCACCTCGCCCATGGGCGAGGACGACCAGCAACACGGTCACCTCGCCCATGGGCGAGGACGACCATCACCAAGGTCACCTCGCCCATAGGCGAAGACGACCAGCACAACGGTCACCTCGCCCATGGGCAAGGACGATCCGCGCCCGGTTCACCTCGCCCTAAGGCGATGACAATCCAATCCCGGTCAGTCCGACTCGTTTCAACTCTCGTGTCCTCCGTATAGTTGTGATATCCGATTTTTGGATCATATACCTCTCATTTCGTCTCGATCGGAGTTACTCTCGAAGTTTTACGACTAAAATCGTAAAAAGCCCGAAGGCCTAAAAACGGCCCGAGAGGATTTAAACGTGTCTAGAGGCCAATCTACTATTTAGAAGGGACCCGAGCCCAATGGGAGTTATGACGGTTTATCCTAACTCGCGGAAGTAGGATAAACGTTAAGTTTCCGAAGATAAATATCAAGATTCGAGGATAACTACAAAGATCGACGAAAAATGGAATATTCCCAAAAGAGATAAACTTGGGCCCAAAGGCAAAGGAGTAAATGAGCCACCGACCTAAAACAACTATATAAGGAGAGCTGGAGCAGAAGAAAAGGGATCCGAGAATTTAGACATAGAGAACTCCTGTTAGCTTAGGGAACTTAGAACTTAGGTGGTTAGACTAGCAAGGCAAGGCTTAGAATGTTTTGCCGCCTTTCTGTTCTGCTTTTGTCTAGTTAGCATATCTTTACTCCTCTCGGAGAAGTCCTGTATTCATACTATTTCATTAATAAAACGCCTCCGAGCGACTATTTATCTTTTTCTTGCTATCTATCCTTTTACGCTCTGAAAGTGATTACGCAGAGAATTCGGACCCTCAGGGAAAATCGGGTTTTCTTGGTTTTCCTTCCATACTTATTTATTAAAATCGACGGTGTGAATTCCGGTTCCCACAATCCAACACAAGGATAATAGCGCGCTATATATATAATAAAAAAATCCAAAATTTTGGTCCAGCACTTCCAATTGGCTTAAAAATTGTCTCTGGAGAGATGCTCGATTCGTGCCATACAAGTCGTATGAGCCGAGAACCTATCACGGGCTTTAAACCGGTACGAGTCAGGTTAAAATCGCAAACAGGAAAATCGATAGCCGGCTAGTCACCGTATTAAACCTTTAAACCGAAAGTAAACCTAGGTCTTGCCATAAACCCAGCACACTGGTCTCTAACATCTCGAGACATGATATCTAAAAATGATACGAGATCCAAAACCATGTCTCTCCGTCCATATCTTAACGTTCGCGAAAACTTCGTGAAAGTAAATGAGCATCTTTTACAAAAATTCATCTCAAGCGAACCATCAGATTGAACGTCTCGTTAGAAGTAAATATGAGATGACCACTCATATATACTTCACATACTCAGAACAAGGTATTTCGATAAATACTCATCATATAAAACTGCATAACGGTAGGGATTCAAAGCCACCAACGGCCAGTCCCGATAAAGATAAAAGCGGCCAAACGGGCCCACACAAACTCTTGAAATAAAGGCCACACTCGGCCACAAATACAACATAAGGGAAAAACCTCTTATGCTCACTTCACCTCTCACGGATCAAAAGTTAAAATTCCCGGACAAGGAAGCTCCGAATGCATCCGCGAGGTAGTTCACCTCCTCATCGTCACCAGCAACCTCAGTCGCGACCTCCTCCGTATCGGGAGAAACCGGGATGGGATCCCAGAATTCCTGGATCCTCCCGTCGATCGGGGGAATAAGCGCCTCAGCATGGGCATGGTCCTTCATGCCATCTTTCATGTCCCTCATCTCCTCCTCGAAAACGAAGTCGTCCGCCTGCGTCTTCCAAAGGGTGCCAACAGAGCCGCGGCACTCGTGAATATCGCCCACAAAGAATAAGCGTCCTTGAGATTTCCGTACTCAATCTCGAACTGAGAAGCACAACTTCTCATTACTTCAACGATCTCTCTCCTATCCTTCATTTCCGCTCGACGAACAGCCTTCTCATGGTCCCTGGCAAGTTTCGAGTCTCGCTCCGAAATTTCGTTTTGCATACGGGCGAGGTCTTTTTCCGCTTTCTCTGCTTGAAGCGATAAACCATGGCCTCCCTGTGGCTCACCTCAAGGGCCGAGCCAAGCAAGTTAACACCCTAAAAATTTGGCTAACATGCTAAATAAAGGGAGCACACGAATCTGTCGGCGAAGTTCTCAAAATAAAGAAACTGACCCCATTGATAATGCGAGATCCTTCCGCAACGACCTTCGACCTTCCCAATTCGTCCACTGACGAGGGAGGATCAAAACTCGCGGGTAAACCAGCGAAGAAATTGTCAAAGTCCGGGATAGAAACCTCGCTCATACCACTCCCATCACCATAAGCAAGGTCTGGATCCCATTCTGGAAGGATAGAATCATCCATGGAAAACTCTATATCGCCAAGATCAACGTCTTTACCCTTCGAGGACCTCGCGTTCGCCTCCTCCGCGGGAACATCGCAAGGAGCAGGACCATCGGACTCAGAATCACTGTTCATTTCCACGCCCCCTTCGAAATTAGGACTCACGATCCTCAACGCCTTGCGAACTCTCTTCGGCGTAAAGGAATTCCAGAAAAACGGACCGTTTCTGAGGAGATCCCTCATTGCGATCATATCCTCGGGGAATGGAGAGAGAGGCTTGATGAAAGGACAGTCATTCGGCCAGGTCTGGAACAGCGGGATGCAACTCTCCTCGATAGATGCAGCGCTTATACGGACAAAGATCCCTTGATCACCGACATGTGGTTCCGAGGGGTCAACCGGTAATTATCCGGCTTCGAAACAAGCTGCAGCCTAAAGAGCGCTTCAAAGTGATCGGTGATAAGGGACAGACCGTGCTCATAACTCAGGATCACAACGCCAGTGAGATGCTGGAGACTGATGGGATTCAGCTGGCTTATCGATACCTCGAAGTGATCCAACACACGGACGATGACTTCAGGAATCGGAAACCACAAACGGCAGCGCACTACGAACGACTTGTAACAAGTAAAATAACCCTCCGGGGGATTATCAGCGCTTTCCCCACGTTGAGGAATACGAAATTCCACCGTGTCTGGAATTGGTAAGAATGACCGGACGGTCTGGAGAAAGTCGCTAGTGCTTCTGCTCGGCGCGCCTTCTTCGACCATACGATGGATCATGGTGGGGAACGACTTCTCGACAGGAGGAGTAATCGAACCATATCTTGCTGTCCACCACGCCGCATTTTCGGCTGGATCTACCGAGTGAGGCACAAACTCGACCTTCGGTATAAGAATCTCGTCATGGGCACCTTCGAATGAGGAACCGCGAGAGGTGCCTCTTTTCGAAATCTTCTTTTTGCTAGACATCTTAAAAAACTTCAAGAAAACAAGAAGAACAAAAAGTGGAGAGGAAGGGGAAATTTTTTCAAACAACTTCTTATAAGAATAAGTAAGTGAAAAATTATGAGAGAAGTTACCTTCCTTCTTATAAGCATAGGAAATTACTATTTGCCTGCGGACTTTTGGATATAAACTTCGCCCAAGTACGCCAATCTGCTCTAACACGCCGTACCGCACGCTAGAATCTCATCGGAGATCCACGATTCTAACGAGCTGGGGGGTAACTGTTGGGATCAAAAACGTATACGACAAAATTGAAGTCCAAATCTCCATAAAAATTGGCGTAAACATTTTTTACGAAAGTTATTCTGTAAAAAGAACCTTTACGAAGAGCCTCACGGTAAAATCTTATTCTAATCTCGATCGAACCAAATACCGATTATCCAAACCAGCCACAGACAAACTCGAGTATGGTAAATCGGACCATGCACAAGCCAAGCTCGGTCGCTACGTAGCGACCAAGCACGTACACGGCTCGGTCGCTATGTAGCGACCGAGTTCGAGCCAAAGCTCGGTCGCTACGTAGTGACCGAGCACGCGCACAGCTCGGTCGCTACATAGCGACCGAGCATGCGCACGGCTCGGTCACTGAGACAAGCTTGGTCGCTACGTAGCGACCGAGCACATACGCGGCTCGGTCTTTAAGTAGCGACCGAACTCTCCCAGAACGTCGATACGACACGAATCCATGCACTCTCGTCTACTCTTTAATGCTATCTCCCGCGAGCCATGGCTAAGCCATTCTTTGCTTCCCATTGTTCGAAGTCATCAGTCAAACTTTACGATAAAAACCGCGTGAAGTTCATTTTTATCAAAGAAACCGTAATAAACGTTTTGAGTCAAAGAACGGCCTAGAGAGACCTAAAACGCAGCTCGAAGCCCACTTACGATTTCTTAACTGAAATCCCATAAGTCTTATGACGGTTTATGCTTGGTTCATAAGGCAAGATAAATGTCAAGTTTCCGCGGATAAATGTAAAGTTTCCGAAGATAATCACGAAGATCGGAAAAAATGGAATATCTCCATTTTTGAGCTATGACGGCTAAAGGGTAGAAAGGGAAAGGCGCAAACTGACCTAAGAGTAAGTATATAAGGAGTCCTAGGCGAGAGGCAGAAGGCAGACGCAATACACAGTAAACTTAGCACTTAGAGCAATTTAGACAATTTTCCGTTTTTGTTATTCCAGCTGCGACTCAATTAGGTTTAGCAGCCTTAGGGTTTTAGAACTAGGAATCCCGCCGACAGATCTCGTAGCTCAGGCTCTTACCTTGTTGTAACGCTCAAACGCGAATTCGAAATAAGATCAACTTTGCTCTCTTTTCGATTTCTTATATTTTATCGTTTTTGTTTCGTGTTCTGATTGCTTGGCGTGTGGCATTAGCAGATATCCGGGACCTCTGAGAAATTAGGGTTCTCCTACTTTCCTTATTTAAACGGAAATCGACAGTGTGAATTTCGGTTCCCACACTTATGATTTATTTATCACCATAACTCTGACTAGATGTACACTGGGCACAGTGTAATTTAAGTCTGGGGGAGGTTTACTGATACTTAGTTTATTGTGAGTTTTATCAAATGTTTAAAAAAAAAAGTTTTATTGAGTCAAGAAGGGGATAATGAACTTATTACATTTTTGCTTGTTATCTAACCATTCTTTAGCACCATTCTAGACTTACTGATTGCAGATAGTACTAAAGATATTAAAGTAGATCAACCTGTCAACTATTCACACTTGCTGAGATTGTTTGAAACAGCCAAAGCTGACCTCCAACACTAAACCTGACACAACTGCTTGTCTTGGGGCTTGGTATACATGAGATCGGATTCTTCAAACAAGTCTGGAAGGTAAATCCCTGTGTAGATTTATCACATTTTCTCTCTCTATTTCGACCTTAGATTTATAGGTAGAAATATTTATTTTCAGAAAAAAAAACGAAAAAAGAAAGAAAGAAAAAAAATATATATATATATATATATATATATATAATTGGTGTTAGTTAGGTGGAATCCGAACATGACTTGGTGGCTACAACCATTAAGGCTTGCTTCCTAAGGATTCCAACAAAAATAATTTGAACGGGACTTGGTGGCGGCAATCATCAAGGTTCGATTCACATGAATTCTTGGATATAGGTCAAAAAGAAGTGAACAGGACTTGGTGGCAACCACCATTAAGGCTTGATTCATGGAAGCCTGTCCAATCTTGGTCAATGATCCTGCAATGGAAGTAGACTTTGACTAAAGAGATAAATTAGTAGAGAGAAAAGATGTGAACTAACTTTTACCTGGAGATCCATACACTTGTTTGAAAATCCTTGCATCTTGTGATCGATACTCCCAAGGTAAAGCCTGCACTTTAATTTATGTTAAGAAATGAGGTTGGTAGAGGGGAATGTCCGACAGAATTTGCTAAGTTGTTGGCTAGGTGAATTTGGTTGCTAAGCTAGGATATGGTATAATGTGCTTTTGTGATTAGGACTTCTTAGATGTGGATTGCAATATTGCAGAGGTGATGATTCTATGTTTTAAATCATGTCAATCCCTGCTGTTTTCAAACCTCTTTCAGAGAGACTGCCCGTCTGTTTTGCTTGAGGACAAGCAAAATAATAAGTCTGGGGAGTTGATAGACCATGGATTTTACCCACTTTTAGCCATGGTCTATAAGTCTTTTAATATATATTTACTATTATATAGAGTCTATTTAGAGTATTTACAAGTTCAGAGACGATTTGGAGGAATGTGGTGATTTTGGTGTCTTTTGGAGCCTTTTAAGTGCAGAGTTGAACAGACATGTCAGATGTCTAGCTATGGATGGAGACCTTACCGCCGTTATATTGAGCCCATATTTTGTTAAAAGATAGAGATTTGAGTTAGCTTTCCATTGCCACCGGTTTGAGGTCAATCAGCATCTTGTAGCAGAAGTTATGCTTGTTTTAATGAAGAGAGGTCAGTCTGCCTCGTAAGAGGAAGCTGTCGAGGAGATGAAGGACTTTCGAACGATAACACAGCATTGGTATCGATCGACAGTGATGCCAAAACGTAGGCCAAACATATTTCAAGCACACCAAGTTACCAAAATACCCATGGACGACCAGTAACCTTATTTATGTATTTCTAAGCCATTGTTAACGGCAACAAGCTTTCTATTATCATATTCTATTGATTTCTCTTAGGTTTGGAGAGAAGATCAACTCTCCTTCAGAGATTTATTGGAACTCCATTGGTTTTATCATTGATTTATCTATTATATTATTCAGACTATGATTTGTGTTATTGCTTGCATGTCTGAGTAATTCATCTTGTTAGGTTTAGGGATTTCATGAGTTTAAGGTAAAACTGATAATAAATTAGGATTGCTAGATTATCTATAGATCTCAACACCAGGTTGATCTGTAATACTAGGATATGGAATAGTTAGAATAGCACGACAGTGTGACTAATTGTTTGAACCTAAAATCATAGGATAATTGAGAGGCACGAAAGTGCAATCAATTAACGGAACCCGAACTATGCTAGATTAGATACCTAAGCGCATACGAGAGTTGGTCTAGGAATCTAGTTGAACTAAATCGATTAGGTCGTTAATGCTTGTCTAAGGAAGCATCGACCGACACTCAGGCCATAGCATCGATCGACGCTCGCTCCAAGTCAACAAGCGACAGCTGAGACTCCACTTAGACATCTGATTAGCAATTGCATGCGAAAGCTGGATTGCTTACTTATTAAAATCGAGTTCTAGAATTGAATCTATAAACCATTAGCATCCTTGAATTGAAGTTTTGAATCTCTTGATTGATAAATCCCTAGGTCTAGCTATTTCTCTTTATTATTTACAACCTAACCAATCGAACAACTACTTTGTTCACCTTGCTTTCATTGATTTACTGCTTTATAAACTGTGTCCCTAGCTTAATCTTGATTTCTATAGTCTATTGTGTGCCCTAGCTCTCTGTGGATTCGATCCCTAAGTACTACAATTGAACCTCTTATTTGAGCGAGTAAAATCACTCCTTAGGGTAATATGAGTGATATCACTCGGTTTTGGGGACCCACTCGGTTCTTGAGCATCATTCTGTCCTGCTTTCGCCCCATTCACTCTTTCACTCTGCAATTTCGATGTGCAAGATGGGTTTATAAAATATTAACCAAAGATCCAATTCACACATCAAACAAAATCCATACATAAGCAAAGATCCAAGCACACTAAAAAACAAAGCACACATGTTTTGACATACAATGGTTCATCCAAGCACACACAAGAAAAAAGCTTATCAGTTCTTATTCCTAACACTTTGCCTAGTGAATCTCTTCTCTGTGATTTTGGGAGAGGTTTTGGTACTAACCTCAGGTTCGTGCACACGTTTTAGTGGACTTGAAGTTGTGATTTGAAGATCATTAGATGCAGTCCCTGTTTTGGTGATTCCCACCTTCTTCTCCACAACTTTTGTTGGGGTCAAAATCGGTAACGACGAAATCAATGTCGGAAAGTTTCCGAGAAATCTTTCTAAAGAAAATAAGAATACGAAAAACTAAAACTTCATATTTTTAAATGTTCATCACACGACAAGCTCCTCTCAAATCATTCAATCCCTCGAATGGACAATTTCCGATCATCGAAGCAACATAACCATGGATCGTTCGACCCGTCGTCAGGCGAAATGGGCAAGCCACACCCAACTCGCCCAATGGCGAGTTGGAAACACCACATCCAACTCGCCCAACGGCGAGTTGGATAGACCAATCCAACTCGCCGTTTGGTTAGTTGGATGAACCACTTCCAACTCGCCCAACGGCGGGTTGGATCAACCAAATCCAGCTCGCCGTTGGGCGAGTTGGATCACACTTGTACAAATCCGCCTTTGCCAAATGGATCAGTCCCGTACCATGCAGTCTTGTCTCTGGAACTCCTTCCTTCGGGTCTTGATCAAACTGTCACTTGTTTCGTCTCAATCGAAGTTATTGTTGAAACTTTACGATAAAAACGACGAAGACTTATTTTCTCGTATAAGTTCGAATCAATCGTATAAATTGATAATGGTTAACTTAACACCATGGTTATTTCTTAAAACCGACGTCGTACTGAAGGCAATTCTTTCAAAAGAAATCGTAAACACGTTTTAGTCGAAAAACGGCCCAAATGGTCTAAAACGCGGCAAAAGCCTGTGAGAACCGAAATTTGCACTGTCGATTTCCGTTTAAATTAGGAAAGTTAGGAAAGCCCTAATTTCCCGGAGGTCCCGGATATCTGCTAAACCACACGCCAAGCAATCAGAACACGAAATAAAGACGAGAAAAATAAGAAATCAAAAAGAGAGCAAAATAGATCTTATTCCGAATCCGCGTTTGAGCGTTACAACAAGGTAAGAGCCTGGGCTACAAAAGCTGTCGGCGAGATTCCTCGTTCTAAAACCCTAAGACTGCAAGACCTAATTGAGTCGCAGCTCGAATAACAGAAACGTAAAGTTGCCTAAAATGCTCTAAGTGCTAAATTTTTTGTGTCTCTGATCCACTTTTGTCTCTCGCCTAGTACTCCTTATATACTTGCTCCTAGGTTGGTTTGTGCCTTTTCCCTTCTGCCCTTATGCCATCATAGCTCAAAAATGGAGATATTCCAATTTTCCCGATCTTCGAGATTATCTCCAGAAACTTCACATTTATCCGCGGAAACTTGACATTTATCTTGCCTTACGAACCAAGCATAAACCGTCATAAGGCTTAAGGGTTTTCGGTTAAGAAATCGTAAGTGGGCTTCGAGTTGCGTTTTAGGCCTCTTTGGGCCGTCTTTGACTCGAAACGTTTATTACGGTTTCTTCGATAAAAACAAACTTCCCGCGGTTTTTATCATAAAGTTTGACTGATGACTTCGAGTGATGAGAAACAAAGAATGGTTTAGCCAAGGCCTATGGGAGATAGCATTAAAGAGTAGACGAGAATGCATGGATTCGTGTCGTATCGACGTTTTGGGAAAGTTCGGTTGCTACGCAGCGACCGAGCCGTGTACGTGCTTGGTCGCTACGTAGCGACCGAGCCGTGTATGTGCTTGGTCGATACGTAGCGACCGAGCTTGGCTTGAGCTCGGTCGCTATGTAGCGACCGAGCCGTGTGCGTGCTCGATCGCTACGGAGCGATTGAGCTTGGCTTGTGCGTGGTCCGATGGCCATACTTGAGCTTGTCCGTGGCCGATTTGGATACGTGTCCGTTGCCTCCGGACAATCGGTATTTAGCGGTTCGATTGAGATTAGAACAAGATTTTACCGCAAGGTTTTTTTGTGAAGATTCTTTTTACGAAGAATAACTTTCGCAAAAAATGTTCACGCTGATTTTTACGGAGATTTGGATGTTAACTTCGTCGTGACCGTTTTTGACCCTAACAGTTAGCCCCCCAGCCCGTTAGAATCGTGGATCGTTGATGAGATTCTAGCGTGCGGTTAGGCGAGTTAGGCAAGATAGGCATGTTGGACGGATTTCGTATCCGAAGATTCGTAGACAAACATTGACGAAGAAAAACTTATGCATATAAAGAAAAGTTTTTTTTATTGGGGCTGCGCCTTATGAAGGCTGCCTACGTACCCTTGTCGAAGGGATCAAGCCTTTCGTAGTTCATCTTGGAGTTAAGAGGCTTACGATCTGTTTTCCAATGAGACATTTAGGGTTTAGTTATGTGTTATGTAGAGATTATCAGGCATGTTGCGGTTGATGGCATTTTATATCGGACCTTTATCGGCCTGAAACTACCCTTGTTGGCTGTTTGCTTTGGCCAAGTGTGGCCGTATTTATGTTTTCGGGACTGAACGCGTGTGGCTTCGAATCCCAGCCGCTTTGCGACTTTTTTAATAAATTGTGTTTCGCGTTTTAAGAACATGTTTGTATTCGTTCGATTGTAGAGGGAAGAGTATGAGTTGTCATCTCATATCTAACTCTTTGTAGATCGTTATATTCACTGTTCATTTTAGATGAGAATGTACGAAAATTTTGCTTTTCGGAACTTCATGAACATTGTAATACAAGCAAAGAGACATATTTTGGGATCTTGTATCTTTTGATATCATGCCTATAGATGTTAGAGACCAGTGTGCTGGGTTTAGGGCAAGACCTAGGTCTAATCACGACTTTAGGGGGTGTGATGACTACTTCAACTTACGTTTCTCGTATCGTTTTCGACCTGATTCCATCCCGCTTTAAAGTCCGCGATATGTTCTCGGCTTACGTGACTTGTATGGTAGGAATCGAGCATCTTTTCGAGGAGAATTTTTAAGTCTCCCGAAAGTGCTGACCAAAATTTTGGATTTTTATATAGCGCTATTACCCTTGTGTCAGGTGTACGAGAGCTATCTCAATGAGATGGCTAAGTCTGTTTAGGACGTTAAGAGTTTGTTGTGATCAGCAACAAACTTATCGGTAGATATTACCGTTTTGGAGTCTTCGCGAAGACTTTATCGAGGAAGGTATTTTTGTCGAAAAATGTTTATTCAAGCGTCTGCGACGTCTCGCAATGCTGAAGATTGGTTTCTCTTTCGTATGTTACGTTTCGTGCTCGAAATGTTTGCGGGCTTGAAGATGTTATGCGGTATTGCAAGGGTTTAGTCTTAACCCTGCGTTTGAGAAACATTTTGGTTTGTCTACGGATGTTCGTAGCCAAAATTGTTGTTCCTTTTTGGATTTGATTTGCGATCGAGGAGTTAGGACCAAGGGGTCGCGTAAATTTGTCCCCGGAAAGAGGCATCCTCCTATACTGTGTTTTTTGAGGTGTTGGCCTTCCGAGATTTCTTTCGTGTATATTTGAGGATGTTTCGTATAGCTATAGGAGCTCTGTTACGAGTTTTCCTTACATGCCGCATTTTACGAGTAAAACACAGCAGGCTTAAAGTGAATCGTAGTATATGGACTGAGTTTTGTTATGACGAATTTACCGTTTGATTCCCGTTTCTGGGTCATATGATAATTGTTTGTGTAATCGTTACTTGGCGTTTCAAGACAAATTGCG
>NC_027752.1:15891715-15928654 GCF_000695525.1 Brassica oleracea var. oleracea
GCTTTGCATGAAGGCTGTGCTCAGCTTTATAGCCAAGGACGTTGTTGGTAAAGGATTAAACCATGGCACTTTTTTGTTAACAACAAAGCCGTGTTAGTTTACAATTTTTCCTTAAAGGGATGCCGAATTCTGGTTCGGGCTTTACGGGAAGGCGTAGTTAGCCGAGGGCCAAAGGGCATTTGTCGAGATTGGTAGGCCAAGTAAGCCAGAGCTTTCATGTTTTACGATGGCCTATGGGTGTAGAAAACGATCTTTGCTTTAGGTTTCAGTTATACGACGAATATTTCGTATAATGTTTCCTTTAGTCATATGAAATTTTTTTCCTTTTTATCCGAGGGATACGAAGGCTAAGAGTCTCCACCCAGAACCCGTGCAGAGTCAGTTTCGAGGTTATTTCCTGTTCGGATATATCCGAGGGAAGTGAAACGTAGAAGTCAGCGCTCTACGATGATAGTAAATCGGATATTTCAAAGTAGCGATGTTTCCGCAGATTTTACGTGACGCGTTTCTGCTTTGATTTCGATCTTTGGTGAGATTTCCTTGGAATCACTCATGGAGTTTTACCAAAGGTTATTTTGTTATGATCTAGTTGTGAGAAACTTTTTCGATGCTTTTCCGTGACTTACCAGGTTCAACGGAAACTGAAAGCAATGCTGGTGGTTGAAGATTTTCTCGTATAATTTTATACGAAACTCGTTTTATTTAAGTCGAAAGGGTCTTCTAGACTTTGGCTAATTGTTGAGTTTTAGTTTGATATTGGTACATGTTTTCTAAACGCATGATCACGATAAGAGGTGCTGTATAGTCCTCGAGATTATGTTCGTGATGCTTTAGATATGTTGTTGGCGTTTAGACAAATCTTAGATTTTTGTTTGCCTATTGGGACGATTTTATTGAGGCATCCGATTGCCTAAGTGTTTTCTGCCTATTGCTGCGAGAATTTACTTTGTCAAAAGCATTTTTTTATGCCGAGGCAAAACGTTTTTTGAAGTAAGGGAGTATGAGAGTATAGTATATGTACCTACTCCCTCCCTTTTTTATTTGAGGAATAGAATGACCGACAATCCGGGTCGGTTTGAAGACGACACTAGGATTGCGACTTGGTGGTTTTCAGGTTGGTAACCTGGAATATGTCGGTTTTTAAGAAAGTTGCTAGGAACAAATCGATTTTAAGACGATGTGCGTGTCTCTAGTTCTTTCTTTTTTTTCTTTTTTTTTTCGGGAAGCGAGCTAAGTATGCATGGCAATCGTTTCTCGTTTTTGCGAGAGTTTAACTCGGTTAGCAAGATCTGCCAGAGCAATTAAAGAGCAATAGTAAAAATTGCCTATGACTTAGTTTACTAGACTATCCACCTACGTTTTAAGTTCCTTAAAATTCTATGGCAGTCTCAAAAGCGTTTTATTGCTTAGTACCTTCCTACGAAAATTCCAAGTTTGATCTTGAAACAAGTCGGACATACCTTAGTGTTCTCGGAGATGCAGTTTTGTCTCTTCTCAGTTTTGCTTGCATATTTTCCCTTCCTCTTCTCGTGTATGTTCGCCATTTTCGATATTGGTGTTTATCGTTTGAAACTTGACATTTATCTTCCAAACTTGACTGTTATCTTCTCCTTAGATACGATGTCAATTTTTATAAAAAGGTTCAACGTAATCGTATAGTTGAGGCGGCTAAGGTGTTAAGTTAACCGTTGCGTTTTATACGATTAATTTGAATTCATGCTAGAAAACAAGTCTTTGCGGTTTTTTATCGTAAAGTTTCAATAGTAACTCCAATCGAGACGACACAAGAGACGTTTCGATCGAGATTCGAAGGAGAACGCAAAGGGGGAGGGAAGGGCGAGTAGGAGCAAGCCAAGGAGTTTAGACAAGTCTTACTTGTTTTCGTCGTAAAATCTCAACGGAAATTCCTATTGAGACGAAATGAAAAGTGTTTCGATCGGGATTCAAAAGAGAACACAAAGGAGGATCTTTTTGAGGCCTGACAGGTCTCTACGTAGCGAGTTGGAGGTCTGAAAGGTCGCTCTGTAGCGAGTAGGAGCAAGCCAAGAAGTTTAGACGAGTCTAACTTGTTTTCGTCGTAAAATCTCAACGGAAATTCCTATTGAGACGAAATGAAAAGTGTTTCGATCGGGATTCAAAAGAGAACGCAAAGGATGATCTTTTTGAGGCCTGACAGGTCGCTACGTAGCGAGTTGGAGGTCTGACAGGTCGCTATGTAGCGAGTAAGAGCAAGCCAAGAAGTTTAGACGAGTCTAACTTGTTTTCGTCGTAAAATCTCAACGGAAATTCCTATTGAGACGAAATGAAAAGTGTTTCGATCGGGATTCAAAAGAGAACGCAAAGGATGATCTTTTTGAGGCCTGACAGGTCGCTACGTAGCGAGTTGGAGGTCTGACAGGTCGCTATGTAGCGAGTAAGAGCAAGCCAAGAAGTTTAGACGAGTCTAACTTGTTTTCGTCGTAATATCTCAACGGAAATTCCAATTGAGACGAAACGAAAAGCGTTTCGATCGGGATTCAAAAACGAATGCCAAGGAGGATCTTTTTGAGGCTTGACAGGTCTCTATGTAGCGATTTGGAGGTCTGACAGGTCGCTATGTAGCGAGTAGGAGCAAGCCAAGAAGTTTAGACGAGTCTAACTAGTTTTCGTCGACAAATCTCAACGGAAATTCCTATTGAGACAAAACGAAAAGCGTTTCGATGAGGATTCAAAAGAGAACGCAAAGGAGGACCTCCTGACAGGTCGCTACGTAGCGACCGAGCTTGGCTTGTGCGTGGTCCGATGGCCATACTTGAGCTTGTCTGTGGCCGATTTGGATACGTGTCCGTTGCCTTCGGACAATCGGTATTTCGTGGTTCGATTGAGATTAAAACAAGATTTTATCTCAAGGCTCTTCGTAAAGATTTATTTACGAAGATTACTTTTCGTAAAAATGTTCTTGCTGATTTTTACGGACTTTTAGACATTGATTCCGTCGTGACCGATTTTGACCCCAACACTTTTAGTGTTGATTTTCTACTTCTCTTTTTAGAAGAAATATTTTTCATGAACTTTTGGGCTTTGATTCCGTTGTGACCTATTTTGACCCCAACAGTTAGCCCTCCAGCTCATTAGAACCGTGAGCTTCTAGCGTGAGGTTCTAGCGAGTGGCTTGGCAAGTTAGGTGAGTTAGGCGGAATTAATGGTTGAAAAGGTCCGTGGTAAGTGGTCTTCTCGCTCTTCTAAAAGTGGAACGCGATAAGATTGGGGCTGCACCTTATGACGGCTGCCTACGTATCCTTGTTGAAGGGATCAAGCCTTTCGTAGTTCGTCTTAGAGTTAAGGTTCTTATGACTAGTTTTCCAGCGAGACCTTTACGGTCTAGTTTATATGTAGAGGTCATCAGGCGTGTTGCTGCCGATGGCATTTTATATGGGTGTAGAGGGATGACTACGAGTTGTCATCTCGTAATCTAACTCTGTGTGAACTGCTGTATCCTTGATCTGTTTTAAGAGTTTTCTGCAGTGTGTAAACTTGCGGGATTTCTGAAGACGCTCGAATATTGGCCAAGAGACAAAGTTTGGGATCTCGTATCAGGGTGTTTGATACTATGCCTAGAGATGTTAGAGACTAGTGTGTTGGGTTTAGGGCAAGACCTAGGTCTAATCACGGCTTTAAGGGGTGCGATGACTACTTCGACTTACGTTTTCTGTATCATTTTCGACCTGATTCCATCCTGCTTTAAAGTCTACGATATGTTCTCGGCTTACGTAACTTGTATGGTAGGAATCGAGCATCTCTTCGAGGACAATTTTTAAGTCTCCGGAAAGTGCTGACCAAAATTTCGGATTTTTATATAGCGCTATTACCCTTATGTCGGGTGTACGAGAGCTATCTCTATGAGATGGCTAAGTTTGTTTAGGACGTTAAGAGTTTGTTGTGATCAGCAACAAACTTATCGGTAGATATTACCGTTTTTAAGTCTTCGCGAAGAATACGTGTTTGAGAAGATGTTAGTATGTATGACTGTTTAGTCTTAGCCATGCGTTTGAGAAACATTCTGGTCTGTCTACGGATGTTCGCAGCCAAAATTATTGTTCCTGTTTGGATGCGAATAATTTGATTTGCGATCAAGGAATTAGGACTGAGGGGTCGCGTAAATTTGTCCATGGGAAGAAGCATTTTCCTTCATAGTGCTTTGTGAAGTGTTGGCGTTTCGAGATCTATTTCGTGCATTTTTTAGGATGTTTCGTATTTCTCTAGAAGCTGTGTTACGAAATTTTCCTTACATGCCGCATATTATGGGTAAAACGTAGCGGGCTTAAAGTGAATTGTGGAATGTATCGAACTTGGTCGATTGTTGACAAGTTTTGGTTTTCCGTTAACTGTTTGGTTGTTAGGACTGAGTTTCGTTACGAAGAATTTATCATATGATTTCCGACCGTGGGTTATAGGATATTTATTCTCTTAATAGTCTCACGACGTTTTTAGACAAATCGTAGATTGTCGTTTAGCCGTTAAGTGATGGAGCAATGGTTTCTCAAATAGTTTGGCTTGGCGTGAAGGATGTGTTCACTCAGATAGCCAAGGATGTTGTAGGTCGAGGATTACGATCGTCCTTAACGGGGATGGCAAATTCAGGTTTGAACCTTTACTGGAAGGCGTAATTGACCGAGGGCCAAAGAGCGCTTGTCGAGATTGATAGGCCAAGTTTGCCAGAGTTATCCGTGTTAAGATGGCTGATAGTCATAGAAAACGATTCTATGCTTTAGGTTTCAGTTATACGATGAATGTTTCGTATAATGTTCCCTATAGTCTTATGAAAATTGATTTGTTTTTGTCTGAGGAAGACGTAGCCTAAGAGGTTAGATACAGAACCAGTGCGGAGTCAGTTACGGGACGATTGCCTGCTCGGATGTGACCGAGGGGAACGAAACGCAGAAGCCAGTGAGCCGCATGGCTAAAATACGAGATCTATTAAAAAGGACTGCAAAGAGATCTCTCTTCAGATTGGTCATCCAATGTCAGATTTTACAGCTTTGTCTTTGCTATACAAAATATACTTCTTCGTAAAACCAGTTATGTTTACTTTCAAAAGTTTCTTCGTAAGACTTGGTCTGATTGTACGAAGGATTTTTCGTGTGAGTAATGGGGACCGGTTTTACGAAGATTGTAACTCGGTGATATGTATACACATGTCAAAGTAGCATTGAATCTGTGGGTTTTACGAGAAACGTTTATGCTGTGATTTCGATCTTAGGTGAAAGTTGCTTGGAGTTACTCATGGAGTGTTACCTAAGTTTATTTCACTACGATCTAGTCGCAGAACGTTTTTCATTGGTTTTTTGAGAGGATTCTCATGACACATTCGTTTCTGGAACGAAATGGTCAACCAGAGGTAGATCTAGCCAACGATCGGAAAGAAAGTGTTCCCTTTAATGTGCTCGATGCTACATTTAGTCTCGAGTTTTCTTCGTCACAAATGTTCTCGATGCTTTTCCGTGACTCACTTTGTTTCAACGGAAACTGAAAGAAATGCTTTGATGCTTAAGAATTTCTCGTAGAAATTTTTATACGAAAATGGCTTTAATTAAAGCCGGAAAGGGCTTCAAGACTTTGGCTAATCGTCGAGTTTCAGTTTGATATTGGTACAGGTTTTCTATACGCATGATTGCGACAAGAAATGCTGACAAAAAATGCTGTGTAGTCTTTGAGATAATGTTCATGATCGTCTGGATATGTTGCTAGCGTTTAGACGAATTTTAGATTGTCGTTTGCCTACTTGGGACGATTTGCTTTGACGAAAGCGTTTTCTTGACGATTTGCAAAAGTTTTTGAAGCTTGAGAATATACGAGTATAGTATATGTACCTACTCCCCCTGTTTTTTTACGAAAGAAAACGGTTGAACCGATACTTTGAAGAGTTGTGTACGTTTCTTCTTCCGAGGTTTGGAATGATCGATAATCCGGGATGATTTACAGACAACGCTGGGACTGTGATTTGGTTGTTTCCAGGTTGACGACTTGGAATATGTCGGTTTTAAGAAAATCGCTAGAAACGAATCGGTTTTAAGACGACGTTCGTGTCTCTAGTCTTTTCTCCCTTTAGGAAGCGAGCTGGATATGCGTGGTGATCGTTTCTCGATTTTCAGAGAGTTTAGATCAGTTTGCAAGATCTGGCTGAACAGTCATGGAACAATATACCGAGACAGAAAAAATCGCCTAAGATATAGTTCGCTAGACTATCCACCTAGGTTTTAAGTTCCCAAAGGTTCTACGGCAGTCTCAAAGGCGTTTCTATTTTTTAGTAATTTCCTACGAAAGTTCGAAGCCTGATTTCAAGTCGGAAATACCTTAGTTCTCTCGAAGATTCGGGTTAGCCTCTTCTCCGTTTTGCTTGCTCATTTGCCCTTTCTCTTTTCGTGTCTGTGTGCCCATTTAGAATAGCAAGAATATAGATTCTTCCTGGACTTCTCTGCTTTCCTGGCCGGGTTTAGGCTGCTGTCAATATTTTCGGTTTTCCTGATCTATGTTTCAATCTGAGTATCATTGGATTTACGTAAGTGAATGAGCATTTCGTCGAAAACTTTTTTAGAGTTTAGGAATAGCCAGGGATGATCAAGAGGTGCCAAGGATGATCAGGAAGATTTGCCAGGTGATGAGTTTTTGGCGACAGAGCGAGGCGCGAGAGGAAGGATGGTAAGACAGTGGAGAGAGGCGAATGGGCGAATTTTGATTCTCGGATTTCGCTCCATCTCTTTTCTTATCCGAGATTCTTTTTCTATGTAGCGACCGAACTGTCTCGGACATCGATCAACGGGTACGACCCAAATCCGTGCATTCTCGTATGTTCCTCAATGCTAGCTCCCATGTACCGCAGTCATATCATTTCTCACTCCCATCGATTGGATTTATCATTTAAACTTTACAATAAAAATCGCGGAAAGTTCATTCTATTCGATAAAAATTGTGATAAACGTTTCGAATCGAAAGACGGCCCAAATAGGTCTAAAACGCGATTAGCAACCCACTTACGATTTTTTAAGGAAAATCCCATAGATACTATGACGGTTTATACTTAGTCCGCAAGAAAGGATAAATGTCAAAATTCCGCAGATAAATGTTAAGTTTTCGCGGATAATCATGAAGATCGGAAAAAATAGAATATCTTCATTTTCGAGTTATGACGGCTTAAGGGCATGAAGGGAAAAGCTCAAACCGACCTTGGAGGGAGTAAATAAGGAGTCCTTGGCAAGAGGCACAAGAGAGAACTTTTTCAGAGCAAACTTAGCACTTAGAGCATTTAGGCAACTTTCCGTTTTTGTTATTTTGAGCTGCGCCTCAACTAGGTTTTCCAGTCTTAGGTTGTTAGAACTCGGAATCTCGCCGACAGCTCTCATAGCCAAGGCTTCTACCTTGTTGTAACGCTCATACGCAAATTCGGAATAAGACACCTTTTGCTTTTTTACGATTTCTTACTTCTTTTCGTCTTTACTTTCGTGTTCTGATTTCTTGGCGTGTGCTTTAGCAAATATCCGGGACCTCTGGAAAATTAGGGTTTTCCTAACTTTCCTAATTTAAACGGAAATCGACAGTGCGAATTTTGGTTCCCACAGTTTGGCGCTAGAAGGAGGGGGGGTACGGATCAATCTAACTCTCAGCCACAACACGCTCGACCAGACATGTCAACTGACAACACAGACAACATGCAGACTCCTCTCAACGGAGGAAGCAACGACAATCAAAACACTTCAGAAGCAGCCGTGTCTGCCACCAATGCAACATCTAACGCCGCGACGCTCGAGGAGTTCAAAAAGATGTTCTCGGCCTACAAAAAGAGGTCAGAAGAACAGGATAAGCTTGTGGGTACCTTGACAAAAAAAGTCGAAACCATATTGGCAAGAACCCGTGCAGCCCTCCCTCGATCTACGAAAATCCACGGAAGAAAACTCGACTTCGCAACCCCACTCGACAGGCATGGAACATCGCGGGAACGTCCTTCGGGTTAAGATCCCAGCGAAACATCCCCTGCTAAAAACCCTCTATCCCCCGCAAAGGACACAGAGGTCGATGAAGTCGAGCATGTCGACTTGGATCCCAGCGACGTTTCCAACGATACGGAAGAAGACGCTGACATACATCCAAGGAGAACCAGCAGCTGATCGGCTCGGGAAGACTCTCCGTTTGATAAACCAATGACGGAAGAGGAGGAAAACCTCTACTGGGTCGAACAGGAAGAGTTAGCCGAAAAACAAACCGAGATCACTCGCAGCAAACGCCGACAAACTCGGAAATCTGTTGGCAAAAAATTGGACATTCGCGACCTGCAGCAGAAGTAAGGGCCGTGAAATCCCAGATCCATCATGCTACCAGCACTGCCCCAGAAATCGATAGATTACTCGAGGTAGCTCGGAAAACACCCTTCACTGCTCGCATCTCGGATACCAAGGTATCTGACCCGGGAAAAATGAAAGTACCAAAATACGATATTACGGCTGATCCTAAAGCGAACCTTCAAGCCTTCCATATCACGATGGAAAGGGCCAGACTGAAGGAGAGCGAAAAGGACGCCGGTTACTGCCGTCTGTTCGTCGAAAATCTGGAAGGAGCGGCGCTTGAATGGTCTGCACGCCTTAAACGAAACTCCATCGGAAGTTTCCGCCAGCTTGCATCGGAATTTCTCAAACAGTATTCTATGTTCATAGATAGAGAAACGTCTGATGTCGATCTCTGGAGTCTATCCCAGAGGGAGGACGAACCTCTCCTCGAGTTCATAAGCCGATTCAAGCTGGTTATGACAAGGGTTAGCGGAATAAGCGACAAGGTGGCCATAGACGCACTCAGAAAAACGCTCAAGTACAATTCGAAATGCAGAAAATGGATAACCCTCGACAAACTGCGAACGATCCAGGACGCCCTTCACAAGGCAACAGACTACATCATAATCGAAGAGGAAACGAAAGTTTTATCGCAAAAACATAAGCCGACAAAGACGTCCTCGAAAGATGCAGACCAAAAGACCAAAAAGAAAAACTCTTGTAACGACAAATACGTCCATCACGAGGTGGAAGAGCTTCAAGGCGCGCATAACTACGCAATCAACTCGGAACAAGATAGAACCTCGGGCAATACGTGGATTCGCAATCCAGGATACGAGGAAAACACCTTCTGCGAGTTCCACCAGACCCGAGGGCACTAGACGACCAGCTGTAAAGTCTTGGGAGCGAGGCTGGCCGCAAAGCTACTAGCCGGAGAGCTCTCCGAAGTAACCAGCGTTAAAGATCTCATCCTTGAGACCGATTGTCCTCCAAAGACCGACAAAAATCCACCCGCGGAAAATTCTCCTCGGAGAAGTCAAGCGGGGGATAAACGCGGAAGGATATCGGACGACAAAGGAAACGATAACAATCGTCGAAGAGTGAACATCATCATCGGAGGATCACAGTACTTCAACAACACAATCTCGGCCATCAAGGCCTACCAGCGAAAAGCCGAGTCAAGTGCAAATTGGCCTACATGGTCTCCTCCCCGAGATGGTCAAAGCGACTCGATAACTTTCACTGAAAAGGAAGCCGACGGAATCGATCAACCCCACTGCGATCCGCTTGTCGTAGATCTCGTCGTACCAGATCTGGAGGTCCCAAGAGTCCTCATCGACACGGGAAGCACGGTTAATGTTATCTTCCGTGATACTCTCAAGAGGATGAACATCGAACTCAAGGAAATTACCCCAACACCGAAACCATTGACGAGTTTTTCAGGCGAAACGTCAATGACTCTCGGATCGATCCAGCTACCGGTCATGCCAAGGAAGTTACCAAGATCGTCAACTTCGCGGTGCTCGATCATCCCGCCATCTATAATATGATCATGGGAACCCCAAGGCTGAACGCAATGAAAGTCGTTCCGTCTACATACCACCTGGGCATCAAATTCCCGGCCCAGAGCGGGGTCGCAGCCATCTGGGGTTGTCAGAAACAGTCACGACTTTGCTTTCTCACAGAGCATAAGTTAAGACAAATCACAACTACCTCGATGGCAACTCGCAAACACACGAAGTTAGCTCAGCCCTCGGCCGAAAAAAATTCAAATAAAGATGACTCGACATCGTCTGCTGAAGTAAACACCTCGGACATCGAAACTCAGCCGGATTCCGAAGTCAACGCTACCACTCAACCGGAAAAGAAAAACCCGGACAAAGATATCGACCCTGCCACAGTCGCGACGATTAAGGCGGTCAACACAGCACCAACCGCCGAGTAAAAACACTCGCGGTATGATATAGAACTACGAGATGGCTTGATCCTCGAAGGGGGTACGTAGGCAGCCTGTCGAAAGACGAGTTCAGCTATCCCCCTCTCTAAAAAGAGGGGGAAGTGGGTACGTATACTCGTATACTCCCACATTTTAAAACATGCATTATTGTACGCGAGCTTTTTAAAACTTTTATTACAATACGCATTGTACGAACTCTTACGCTTCGGCTACGCAAAATATCTCTAGAAACATTTAATTCTTGTCAACGGCCGTATCTGGTCCAAATCGCAAAACATCCGCGAACCTTTTAGAACTAAAAACGTATTTATAGTCTTCAAAACAACAGCGAGACGTCGCTAAAGTTAGAATAAAGACTATACGAACAACAGTCCAAACACGACCATAAAATTTTCAACGAATACTCACACCATGCTCGTCGATTGGCCCCGACGAACGCATCAGCCGTCTTAAACAAACGCACCCTGATCATTCTTCTCAGAAAAGATGTTCCTCAAACATCTGACACAAGGATAAAAGCGCGATATATAAAAAAATCCGAAATTTTGGTCAAGCACTTCCAGTTGGCTTAAAAATTATCTCTGAAGAGATGCTCAATTCATACCATACAAGTCGTATAAGCCGAGAACCTATCGCGGACTTTAAATCGGTACGAATCAGCTTGAAATCGCAACAGGAAAATCGATAGCCGGCTAGTCACCGCATAAACCTTAAAACCAAAATTAAACCTAGGTCTTGCCCTAAACCCAACACACTGGTCTCTAACATCTGAAGACATGATATCTAAAGAGTGATACGAGATCTTAAAACATGTCTCTCCGTCCATATCTTAACGTTCATGAAAACTTCGTAAAAGTAAATGAACGATTTTTACGAAAATTCACATCATGAGCGAACCGACAGATTGAGCATCTCGTCAGAAGTAAATATGAGACGACAACTCATATTTATTTCAGACATACTCAGTACAAAGTACTTCGATAAATATTCATCATATATAAAACCGCAGAGCGGTAGGGATTCAAAGCCACCAACGGCCAACCCCGATAAAAACGAAGCGGCCAAACAGGCCCACACAAAGTCTCAAGATAAAGGCCACACTCGGCCAGACTCAGATAATAAAGGCCACACTCGGCCATAAACACAAGATAAGGGGGAAATCGCTCCCCGACAAATACTAACTTCGACTCTCACAGATCAAAGTTAAAATTCCCGGAAAAGGAACCTCCGAATGCATCCGCGGGATAGTTCACTTCCTCATCGTCACCAGCAACCTCGGTCGCGACCTCCTCCGTATCGGGTGAAACCGGGATGGGATCCCAGAATCCCTGAATCCTCCTATCAATCGGGGGAATAAGCGCCTCAGCAGGGTCATGATCATTCATCCCACCTTTCATGGTTCCCATCTCATCCTCGGAAACAAAGTCGTCCGTTTGCGTCTTCCAGAAGGTACCAACTGAATCACGACACTCGTGAAAATCGCCCACCAAGGAATAAGCCTCCTTAAGGTTTCCATACTCGGCTTTGAACTGAGAAGCACGGTTTCTCATCATCTCGACAATCTCTCTCCTACCTCTCCTTTCGGCTTGACGGACGGCCTTGGCATGATCCTTGGCAAGTTTCGAATCTCGCTCTAAAATTTCGTTTCGAACACACGCAAGGTCTTTCCCCGCTTTCTCTGCTTTGAAGCGATAAACCATGGCCTCCCTGTGGCTTGTCTCGAGGGCTGAGCCAAGCTTGTTCAGGCCCTGCAAAAACAACTAACGTGTTTAAAAAGAAAGGAAAAGCGCATGATCCTATCCGAAAAGTTCGTAAATAAGAGAGAGACTAACCCCATTTATTATGCGAGACCCTTCCGCGACTACCTTGGACCTTCCCGTTTCGACCACGGACGGAGGAGGATCGAAACTCGAGGGTACGCCAGCAAAGAAAACGTCAAAATCTGGGATAGGCGCCTCGCTCGAACCACTACCGTCACCAAAAGCAAGGTCTGGATCCCATCCTGGAAGAATAGAGTCATCCACGGAAAACTCTATATCCCCAAGATCAATGCCTTTACCCTTAGAGGACCTCACGTTTGCCTCCTCCGCAAGAACATCACGAGGAGCAAGATCATCGGGCTCAAAATCACTATTCGGTTGAAAGCCTGTTCCAAGGTTGGGATGCACGAGTCTCAACGCCCTGCAACTCTCCTTGGCGTGAAGAAAGTCCAGAAGAACGGACCATTCCTTAGGAGATCCCTCACTTTGATCACTTCTTCGGGAAATGGGGGAAGCGTGTTGATGAAGGGACTGCCATTCGGCTTGCTCCGGAACAATGGGATGCAATTCTCTTTGACAGATGCAGCATTTATACGGACGAAGAAGAATAACTTCGACCACGAGTTAAAGTTGGAAATAAGCCCCTTAATCACCGTCATATATGTCCAAGGGACCAACCGGTAGAGGTGCGGCTTCGAGACAAGTTGCAGCCTAAAGATCGCTTCAAAATGGTCAGCGGTAAGGAAGAGACCATGCTCGTAGCTCAGGATCACGATGCCGATAAGATGCTGAAAGCTGGTGGGATTCAGCTGGCTTATCGATACCTCAACGATCCAACACACGGACTATGATTTCAGGAATCGGAAACCACAGACGGCAGCGCACCAAGAATGATTCGTAGCCAGTGAAGTAACCCTCCGGGGGGTTGTCAGCCCTTTCCCCTCGACAAGGAATTCGAAACTCTACCGCGTGTGAAATCCGACAGAACGCTCGAACGGTCTTGAGAAATTCACCAATGCTTCTGCTCGGCGCGCCTCGTTCGACCGGACACTGGTTCATGACAGGAAATGACTTCTCACTAGGGGGAGTAATCACACCATATCTCGCTATCCAGTACGCCTCACCATCAGCATGATCTATCGGGTAGGGCGCGAACTCAGCCTTCGGGACGAGGATTTTGTCACGAACCTCTTCGGGTGAAGAACCGCGGGAGGTACCTCTTTTCGAAGCTTTTTTTATGCTAGACATCTTTTAAACTTCAAAAAAAAAAAAAAAAAGAAGAGGGAAAGGGAATTTTCTGTCAAGAAACTTCTTATGAAAATAAGTAAGTGAAAAATTATGGGAGAAGTTACTCTCCTTCTTATAGGCATGAAAAGTTACTATTTGTCTACAAATATTCGGATATAAACTTCGTCCAACACGCCTATCTTGCCTAACTCGCCAAACCACCCGCTAGAATCTCGTCGCAATCCACGATTCTAACGGGCTGGGGGCTAACTGTTGGGGTCAAAAACGGACACAACGAAGTTAACATCCAAATATCCGTAAAAATTAGCATGAACGTTTTTACGAAAAGTATTCTTCGTAAAGATTACTTTTATGAAAAGTCTTGCGGAGAAATATTGTGTTAATCTGGGTTCATTCATCAAAACTAAAGAACACGTTCATGAAACGTCGGAAAAAGATGCAAACAAGGTCACCACGTAACGACCGGCCCGCGAACAAGCCGGTCCCTACGTAGCGACCGACCCGAGAACAAGTCGGTCGCTACGTAGCGACCGACCAAGCCTCTTGGTCGGTTGCTACATAGCGACCGATCCGCAACGAGTCTATCGCTATGTAGCGACCAATTCGAAACGAGTCGGTCACTACGTAGCGACCGACCCATCGCGGACCCGTAGCGACCGAACTGTCACGGACATCGATCAACGGGTACAACCCAAATCCGTGCATTCTCGTCTGTTCCTCAATGCTAGCTCCCATGTACCGCAGTCATACCATTTCTCACTCCCATCGATTGGAGTTATCAATTAAACTTTATGATAAAAATTGCGGAAAGTTCATTCTTATCGATAAAAATAGTGATAAACGTTTGGAATTGAAAGACAGCCCAAATAGGTCTAAAACGCGATTAGAAACCCACTTACGATTTTTTAAGGAAAAGCCCATAGATACTATGGTGGTTTATACTTAGTCCGCAAGAAAGGATAAATGTCAAAATTCCGTAGATATATGTAAAGTTTCCGCGGATAATCATGATGATAGGGAAAAATGGAATATCTCTATTTTCGAGTTATGACGGCTTAAGGGCGGGAAGGAAAAAGCTCAAATCGACCTTGGAGGGAGTATATAAGGAGTCCTAAGCGAGAGGCACTGGAGAGAACTTTTTCAGAGCAAACTTAGCACTTAGAGCATTTAGTTAACTTTTCGTTTCTGTTATTTCGAGCTGGGACTCAACTAGGTTTCGCAGTCTTAGGTTATTAGAACTAGGAATATCGCCTACAGCTCTCATAGCCAAGGCTTCTACCTTGTTGTAACGCTCATACGCAAATTCGGAATAAGACACCTTTTGCTCTTTTTACGATTTCTTATTTCTTTTCGTCTTTACTTTCGTGTTCTGATTTCTTGGCGTATGGTTTAGTAGATATCCGGGACCTCTGGGAAATTAGGGATTTCCTAACTTCCCTAATTTAAACGAAAATCGACAGTGCGAATTTCAGTTCCCACATCGAGCTGCGACTCAACTAGGTTTAAGATTTTTGGTGGCTAGAACTAGGGAACTCGCTGACAGTTCTTGTGGCCAAAGCTTTTATAATCTTTTGTAATAATCGCAACGCTCTTACGCGGATTCGAAATAAAGATCTACTTTCTCCATAAATTCGTTTTATTGTCTTTTCATATTTTCTACATTTATTTGGTCACTTGTCGCTGGCTCTCGCAGAGAAACCGTGACCTTAAGGAAAGTTTAGGTTTCTTGGATTTCCTCCAAAATAGACGGTGTGCATTTTAGTTCCTACAGTTTGGCGCTAGAAGGAGGGGGTACGGATTACTCTAACTCATGGCCACAAAACGCTTGATCGAACGATGTCTGGAAATACAAAAGACAAAATCACAGTTCGCAACAACGCTGGTAAAAACAGCTCCAGCAGCCACTGCGCCTATGGCCAAAGCTTACGCAAACGCCACAGTTCTTGAGAAAATCGAAAACCTAGTCGCGACTTTTCGCCACAGGATGAGCAACGAAACGAGCTTGCGATTTCTCTGTCTATACTTTATCAAACTCCGTAAGATTCGGCATATTACCGAGCTAAAGAAGTCTCAACCCATAAGGGTTTTACCAAAAGATGTTTTCCGAAAACATTTCGGAAAAATAAAACTTGCTCTCCCCAAAACCGCGGAAAAATCCTAGGTTAATCGCGGAAAGAGGAAGCACGGGAAATCGGGTACATAACTCACCGTTGTACTTCTTCCGAATAACTTTCGGAAAAATCCTAGATTCCTCGCGGAAAAAGGAAGCACCTCAAATCAGTTACGAATCCCCCACGGCTGTATTTTCTCCGGATTATTTTTGGAGAAATGAAGTTGATTTCTGTAAAATCACTCAAAACTTAAAACGGCTGAAGAAGACAAACAAATCAAAGTGAGAGATCGCATCTCTCACCGCTAAAACATTTTCTGAAACCTAAGATTTCGTAAAACGTTCGAGTATCGCTTCAATAGTACATATTCCGCGTATTGTCGATGTTTGCCGCGTACATCTTACTTCGAAAAAACTACTAAAAACTTCCACGGAACATTCCCACGGAAACGAGAAAAATTACTGATTAAGTTTGGTCAGGATAATTAACCTCGTCACGGCTCTCAAACAGCCAAACTTCAAAATATCTTTACAGAAAAACTTTTGTAAAATTAAACTCGACAACATTTCACGAAATAATTATTTCAACAACATTTTACGAAACATCTTTCGTAAAGCTAAAAATCGATAACACTTTGCAGAATAACCTTCGTATGATTAAACTTGACAATATTTTATAAAACATCATTCGTAAAGTCAAACAATGGTCGTACAAAAAGACTCTCAGAGAAGGAAAGAGATGGAGCGAGAGCTGAAAAGTGAGCTTCAATTATCGGCCTCTCTCCACGGTTTCACCATCCTCTCTCTCTTTTTCCTCATCTCCTGTGACCTCTTACCAAAGCTTCAACGTCCAACGAGTCTTCCCAATCGTCCAACGAACCTTCCCGATAGCCCTTGGCATCTCCTGGTCCCCTTGGCTACTCGTAAACGCCAAAAGACTTTCGACGAGATACTTATTCATTTTCGCAAAACCATTGGTACGAAGAAAGAAGCCTAAATCCGAAAAATATGGATTGATATTCTTACAATTTGTAAGGGGTGGACAGACAAGAGAAGAGAAAGGGGAAACGAGTAAGCAAAACAGAGAAGAGGCAGACCCGAATCTTCGAGAAAACTAAGGTATGTTTGGCTTGAAATTTTCCGAAATCAGACTTGGAAATTTCGTAGTAAGGTAATAAGAAATAAAAACACTTTGGAGATTGCCATAAAAATTAGGGAACTTAGTATATAGGTGGACAGTCTAACGAATTAGGTCTTAGGCGATTTTTTGAATCTCGATCTATTGTTCCGTGACTGTTCAGGCAGATTTTACAAACCGATCTAAACTCTCGGCAAATGAGAAAACATCGCCACACATACTCAGCTCACTTCCAAAAGAAAGAAAGTACTAGAGACGCGAACATCTTCTTAAAACCGAATCGTTCCTAGCAATTTTCTTAAAACCGACATTTTCTAAGTCGTCAACCTGGAACCCACCAAATCAAAGTCCCATCATCGTCTTTAAATCGACCCAGATTATCCATCATCCCAATTTTGAAAGGAAAAAAATGTAAACAACCCTTCAAAATATCGGTTCAACCATTTCTTTCGTAAAAAAAGGGAGGGAGTAGGTACGTGTACTATACTCGTATACTCCCATACTTCAATTTTTTTTTGCCTCGGCATCAAGAAAACGCTTTCGACAAAGCAAACTCTCACAACAGTAGGCAGAAAATCATTTAGGCAATGTGATACCTCACCAAAAATCGTCCCAGAAAGGCAAACGATAATCCAAGATTCGTCTAAACGCTAACAACATATCCAAATCATCACGAACAAAATCTCGAGGACTTTACAGCGTTTCTTGTCGCAATCATGCATTTAGAAAACCTGTACAAATATCAAACTGAAACTCGACGATTAGCGAAAGTCTTGAAGACCTTTCCGGCTTTATAAAGCCAGTTTCGTATAAAAATAAAAAAATTATACGAGAAATCTACACACATCAAAGCATTTCTTTCAGTTTCCGTTGAACCAAGTGAGTCACGGAAAAGCATCGAAAACATTTGCGACAAAGAAAAACTGGAATAAAAGTAGCAGAGAGCACAACAAAGAGAACACTTTCTTCCCGATCGTTGGCTAGATCTACCGCTGGTTGACCAATTCGTTCCAGAAACGAATATGTCATGAGAAGCATCTCAAAAGGCTACGAAAAACGTTTTGCGACTAGATCGTAGCGAAATAAACTTCGGTAACACTCCATGAGTAACTCCAAGAAACTTTCACCAAAGATCGAAATCAAAGCAGAAACGTTTCTCCTAAAATCCGCAGAAACAACACTACTTTGACATGTCTATACATAGAACCGATTTATGCGAAAAATCCTTTGTACAATCAGATCAAATCATACGAAGTAACCTTTCAAAGTAAACATAACAGATTTTACGAAGAAGTATTTTTTGTATAGCAAATACAAAGTGTTGGGGTCAAAATTGGTCACGATGGAACCAATGTCGGAAAATTCTCAAGAAAAATGTCACTATTTAAAAACAAAGAAATATAGTTAAAAAAATAGCGGGAAAACCAAAACTGAGTTTCGTATGAGTTCTCAAAAGGATTCATACGATAAACCCTCGAGAAAGGTTACTCGAATCATCGGACAAACGGATCATGGACATCAAAACAACGAAACGAGCATAAGGCTCGATCAACCCGGCTCGCCGTCGGGCCAAGCTGGATGCACGTCCAACTCGCCCCAGTGGTGAGTTAGATCGAACAAGCAGTCCAACTCGCCCGCTCGGCGAGTTGGACCGAACGAGCAGTCCAACTCGCCGAACGGGCGAGTTGGACCGAACGGGCGAGTTGGACCGAACAGGAGAGTTGGACCGAACGAGCAGTCCAACTATCCCCTCGGCGAACGGGCGAGTTGGAGCGAATGAGCAGTCCAACTCGCCCGCTTGGCGAGTTGGATCAACTAACCCATCTTCGTCCCGTCCTCGTAGCTCCCTCCCTCGAGATCATATCGAACTTGCTCTTGATCGTAGTCCGCAAGAACTCGTTATCTCGTATGACATCCGAATTGATCGTATAAAATGGCAACGGTTAACTAAACACCTTGAACTAACTCCACTATACGAGAAATTCTAACTTTCTTCGTAATCCACGTCGTTTCGGAAGCGCTTTTTCGATAAATAGTAAAAACGCTTAAGTCGGAAAATGGCCCGAAAGGGTCCAGAACGCGGCTAAATGCCCACTCACGATTTTATACTAAATCGAGCCCAATCGTTATGACGGTTTATCTTTTATTTGGGAGGAGAAGATAAATGTCAAGTTTGGAGGATAAATGTGAAGTTTCCAAAGATAAACATGAAGATCGAAGGAAAATGGAATATTTCAGTGAAGCGATAATCTCGACCGAGAGCAGAAAGGGAAAGAGAAAACCGCCTCTAGGAGGAGTATATAAGGACATCGAGGTTGAAGAGGCAAGGGGAACAATTCTTTTTTACTCTTAGAACTCTCTGCACTTAGAAACTTTAGGCATTATTCTCGACATGTTTTGTTTCTATGACTGGCACTTGATTACTAGACGAACTCGCAAAGGCGTTTCAATCTCTTGCCCTACTCATTCAATCAAACTACGTACGGCTTGATCCTAGAAAGGGGTACGTAGACAGCCTTTCATAAGGTTCAGTCCGAAATCAATCAAAACTTTTTTCGTATCTTTTTCGTCTTCTGTTATCGAACTGCGACTCAACTAGGTTTAAGGTTTAAGGTTTAAGGTTTAAGGTTGCTAGAACTAGGTCATTCGTTGACAGCTCTTGCGACTCAACTAGGTTTAAGGTTTAAGGTTGTAATGATCGCAACGCTCTTACACGGATTTGAAATACGATCTACCTTTTCTATAAATTCGTTTTGTTATCTTCTCATATTTTCCGCATTTATTTGGTCACTTGTCGTTGGCTCTCGCAGAGAATCCGGGACCTCATAGAAAGTTAGGGTTTCCTGGCTTTCCTCCGATTACGGAAATCGAGAGTGTGAATTTCGGTTCCCACAGTTTGGCGCTAGAAGGAGGAGGGTACATATTACTCTAACTCATAGCCGTAAAACGCTTGATCAAAACGATGTCTGGAAATACAAAAGACAAAATCACATTTCGCAACAACGTTGGTAAAATATCTCCAGCAGCCACTGCGCCTATGGCCAGTGCTTACGCAAACGCCACAGTTCTTGAGAAAATCGAAAACCTAGTCGTTACTTTTTGCCACAGGAAGAGCAATGAAACGAGCTTGCGATTTCTCTCTCTAAACATAAAGGGAAACGATAAATTTTATCAAACCCCGTAAGATTTGGCTCATTACCGAGCTAAAGAAGTCTCAACGCGTAAGGGTTTTACCGAAAGATGTTTTCCGAAAACTTTTCGGAAAAATAAAATTTTCTCCCAAAACGGCAAAAAAAAATCCTAGGTTAATCGCGAGAAATGGAGCACAACAAATTGGGTACATAACTCACCGCTGTACTTCTTCTGAATATCTTTCGGAAAAACTCTAGATTAATCGCGGAAAAAGAAGCACAGAAAATCGGGTACATAACTCACCACTGTACTTCTTCCGAATATCTTTCGGAAAAACCCTAGATTACTCGCAGAAAAATGAAGCACAAAAAATTGGTTACACAATCCCCCACAGGTGTACTTCTTCCAAATAACTTTCGGAGAAACGAAGTTTATTTCTATACAAACCAAAGCGGGAGATCGTATCCCCACCGCTATAACGTTTTCTGAAACCTAAGATTTCGTAAGAATTCAAGTATCACTTCTATAGTAACAAATTCCGCGAGTTGTCGATGTTTGTCACCTAAATCTTACTTCGGAAAAAACTAGTCGAAACTTCCACGGGTCAATCTCACGGATAAGAGAAAAACTTCTTATTAAGTTTGGTCGCAATAATTAACCTCGTCACGGCTTTCGTACAGCCAAAACTTTAAAACATCTTTACGGAACGAATCTCGTAAAAATTATGCTCGACAACATCTTGCGAAATAACCTTTGAAATTAAGCTTGACAACATTAAGGCGGTTCGATCTTTTGCTCTACTCTTTCAATCAAACTACGTTCGGCTTGATCCTCGAAATGGGTACGTAGGCAGCCTTCATAAGGTTCAGTCCGAAATCAATCAAAACCTTTTTCGTATCTTTTTCATCTTCTGTTATCGAACTGCGACTCAACTAGGTTTAAGGTTTTAGGTTGCTAGAACTAGGTAATGCGCTGACAGCTCTTGCGCCCGAAGCTTTTATAATCTCTTGTAATGATCGCAACGCTCTTACAAAGATTCAAAATAAGATCTACCTTTTCTATAAATTCGTTTTGTTATCTTTTCATATTTTTCGTATTTATTTGGTCACTTGTCGTTGGCTCTCGACAAGCAAAAGGGTAAGTCTGGGGGAGTTGATATACCATGGATTTTACCCATTATTAGCCATGGTATATAGGTGTTTTAAGATATATTTACTACGATATAGAATCTATTTATAGTGTTTACAGGTTCAGGGACGATTTGGAGGAAAGCGGTGATTTTGGTGTCTTTTGGAGCCTTTTGAGTGCAGAACTGCGCAGACCCGTCAGATGTCTAGGTATGGATGGAGACCTTTCCACCGTTAGATTGAGCCCATATATTGACAAAAGATATATCTTTGAGTTAGCTTTCCAATGCCACCGGTATGAGGTCAATTAGCATCATGTATCAGACGTTATGCCTGTTTTACTGAAGAGTGGCCAGCTTGCCTTGCGAGAGAAAGCTGTCGAGGAGATGAAGGACCGTCGATGGATGATACAGCCTTGGTGTCGATCGAAGGTGATGCCAGAATGCGGGCCGAGCATATTTTATGACCGACTAAAGCCCAGAAGTAACCACAAATTACTAGAATACCCTTGGATGACCTAAAACTCTATTTATGTATTTTCTAAGCCATTGTTGACGGCTAAGCTTTTTTTATTCATTGTTCTTTGTTAGGAGAGAAGGTAGGAACTCCTTCAGAGTCCTCCTGGAACTCCCCATTGGTTTTTTTTTAATATCTATTGCAATTTCTTTTATTCATCTATGATTTCTATGACAACTATCATGTCTGAGTAGATCCACCTGCTAGATTTAGGTTTTCTAGGGTTTTGAATGAACTTTTGAATTATATGAGCTTTAGGATATCTAAAGATCTCTACATGAGGATAGGTTGTAATACTAGGATCTAGAGTAGTTGGAAAATCTCGAGAGTGTGACTAATTGCTTGAACCTAGAATCATAGGACAATTGAGAGGCCCAAAAGTGCAATCAATTAATGGAACCCCTGCTAGATTAGATACCTAGGTGCATACTAGCGTTGGTCTAGGAATCTAGTTGAACATAATCGATCAGATCGATAACGCTTGCATAAGGCAGTGTCGATCGACGCTCATACCGTAGCATCGATCGACGGTCATACTGTAGCATCGATCGACGCTCATACCATAGCATCGATCGACGCTCGATCCGTGTTGGTATGCGAGTGCTGAAACACTGAACTTAGTCAATAGATTAGACTCACAGTGAGAGATAGTTGTCTTTTGCATTAGATATGGAGTTCTAGAATCAATCCTTAGCATCTGTAGATTAGAGTTCTAACAACCTGAATGAAACCCTATGTCTAGTAACCATCCTTCCATCAAACAACCTCACTATTGTTTACCGAACAACTACCTTGTTCAACCTGCATTGCTATATTTACTGCTTAATAACCTACTAGCCTAGTTTAATCATATAACTATTAGATCTTTTGTGTGCCCTAGCTCTCTGTGGATTCGATCCATAAGTACTACAACTCGACCTCCTATTTGAGAGAGTATAAATCACTCCTTAGGGTAATTTGAGTGATATCAACAATGCGGAGAGAAAGAGTGTTAGAAGAGTTGAGATCCAAGGAATTGAAGAGAAGGTCTTTATGGATCCAGCTGCACGCCCTGATGAAGTCTTCACCTTCCGAAACCATGTTGAGAATCTGATGTTTCGGCAATGAATCCGTGGCTGATCGCGGGGTCTTTGCTCTTTTTTTTTAATATTTATTTTTGCTGAAGTCTAATAATATCTAGACCATTTCTGAACCTTGCGGTTTAATTTTCTTGCTTATGGATTTGTTTTGTTTCTGATTATCAGCGACATTGATCTTTTCATGCTGCTTCTGTTTTATGCATGTATATCACTTCAAGATTACGAAAGCTTGAGAAACAGATATTAGATATAACATACAAAAAGATTAGCTCCAACACCAAAATCATTGTGAGCTGTGAGGTTTTGACGATGCCAAAAAGCAAGAATCGTTGAAGTTTATCTAAGTTTTGCCACTTTTCCAAAGGAATGTGGTTGTGCAGTCATGCAGACAAGTTATTATTTGTAGGATTCACTTGTACAAGTGAAATTGCTCTACAACCAGGAAAAGAACAGTACTGTGCAGATACGTGATAAAGTCTTAGTTTGGCCTTCTCTTTCAGTAATCATATTGAAACTGTTACCTTGGCTACTTGATGATAGATCAGTAATGCAACAAATAGTATACTTTCATATATAACTAATTTCAGCTTTAAAGTAAAAGAAGCATTGTACATAAAATTGAGTAAATGCAACAAAAAATCTACCCTCATATATTTTAACAATTTTTTAGGTTTTTGCCAACAATGTATAAACTACTTATAGTATGCCAAAGATAAAGAAAACTTATTTTTAAAACCTGAAATATAGACATAAATAATAATGGAATCCCAAAAGAAAAGTTTTGTCATCGGTTTTTATAAACCTAAATCATAATCCTTTAATAACGTAATTTAATCTCTTGGAATCTAGATTATAATGCAAACACCATAAACTTAAACCCTAACCAAAAATATAAAATCCCATCAATGTTTATTAACTTCAAAACTTTTGAAAATATTTCCAAAAATTATCCAAGATTTTAGAAACTTATATGTTTATATAAATTGAAAATGTTCATCTTTTTTTTTTTTTTGAACTTGTACAGAAACTATTCATATTTTTTTATTTGAATTGCTGTTTATATATATATATATCTTATCCTTAAATTAGAGAAATCTGATCTCTAATAGCAATTTCCCAGAACCCAAACGTCGTATAACGATTATAAGCCAAAATTGTAATAGCCACATATGTCGTTCGAATGTGAGATACGTCATCAAAAACTGTGAAGGATATAGATTGATCGTTTTGAGCTAGTCAGATTAACCTAGTCTAGTACACAAGCGATTTAACGAGTTCCTGGCCTCGACCAGTACGTCTCGTGTGGGATCTCTTGCCCACAAACTTCACTAGAATCAAATAGGAGTTTACAAGCACTAATAGATCTCTCCCTGCTATGTCTCAATCTCAGGTGTTCAAGCACAACCTCAAGATAGAGCTGCAGCCAACAACAACAAGAATAAAACGTAAGAGAACCCTAGGAGCTACAACACGTATTTATATGACTTGCTCCTTCGACTTGTTCTCTACGTTTGCGAGTGGGCCTTTGTGCACCAAAGCCCATCACTCTATTCTGTTGCTTTTGATCTGTTGCTTGTAGCGGGCTGGATAGTATGGGTTTGGGCCGAGTCACTTAGCTCACAATATAGTATGTAAAATACTAAGTACTGCATTACAATTTGGGATTACATCACTAATCGCTACTATAGTACTGTACACGATCTTCAGACAGCCTCTGACACCTTCGTTCCTCGGCTTTTGTCGATCGTTCCTATCCAGATCAACCGGAGAACCAGCGTCGTTCCCCTGATCAATTACCGTCGATCTCCCTCCTTCTTCTATGTGCTCTAGTGAAGCTCCGAACATCCACCTCCAATGGCGTGTGCTCATCTTTTCATCAATTAACTCTTCGTTTAGCCACTCCGTATAGAATCTGCTCCAATCACAGGTACAATCAGTTTCAGAACCTTATTGCGCCTTTCGATCTGCACAACTGACTTTCTAGCTTTTTATTCTTTTATGCGTAGATCCAAAATTGAGTCCAAGCATCAAGAAGTAGCTTCTCGTCTCTTCTATACGACCGCTCAACTCAAGTCGTAAAATCTCCAGAGCTTTGTTCAATGGTGTCTTCTTCAGTCGAGTCTGAGAAACAACCCGGTCCTTGAACCATATCTGTCTACAACTTCAATTGATTCGGGTAAGACACCGTGTCTTACCTTTATTTAACTTTTTCTGTGTGTTCTGTATTAACACAAGTTCCTTTTTCTTTAGAATTCATCAAGAGAACCTCTCAGCCAAGTCAATCTCCAGTGACTAACCTCCAAACTTCTGATAATCCGACAGGTAAAGCATTCCTGCTAGAGATATTACCCGTCTTCCTTTCCTTAGATTCCATCCGAGAACCCTGTAACTGTGATAGGTCCAACCTTCACTTACTTATTCTCTTGACTGCATAACCATGAATATTTTCACTAGAGTAGCAAATTCCTGTTAAGAAACTTCGTACATCGTGTAGATTTTTTTTTCTCACCGTAATGCCTCTGAATCTTGTTGATTAGTTCTAGCTTGTCTTAAAAAAACGTCACGAACTAATTCAAACTCTTCTGTCCCTTTTGTTGTATTCAAACTGCTTCCTTGTTCAGTTACGGCCACAGAACCAATGAGCCTCAACCACTGACCAAACACTTCAAGGTAACAACTTTTCAAACAGATTTATTACTTGATTCCGTTCTCCTTCGATCAATAAATTGATCTGACGATTTCCATCTTCTGTCCTTATCTGCGAGGTTCTCAAACGTCATCAAAACGGAACCTGCAAGGACCACTATCTCCTTAGGCGATTTTCAGAAGCTCCAGGCATTCCCGGAACTTATTACTTGGTAAACTTTTTGTCAAAAAATCTGCTGGATTCTTAGATGTATGTATCTTTTCAACAACAACATCTCCTTGAGCAATTACATCTCGTATGAAATGCAATCGAGTGTCTATATGCTTGGTCCTTTCATGGAAACCTCCATTTTTGGCCAAGTGTATAGCGCTCTGCGAATCACAAAACACTTTAACATTCTCTTGCTGATACCCCAAATCACCGCAAAATCCTTTCAACCATATAGCTTCCTTAACAGCCTCTGTCAAAGCCATATATTCTGATTATGTAGTAGATAAAGCAACTATATGTTGAAGCCCTGATCTCCAGCTTATAGTATTTCCTCCCACTTGAAAAACATATCCAGTGACCGATCTTCTCCTATCTAGATCCCTCGCATAGTCAGCATCACAAAAGCTCTCCACTCTGAAGTTAGAGTTCTTAGTAAAATTTAGGCAAAAACTCGACGTTCCTGCTAGATATTTCATAATCCATTTAACAGCTTCCCAGTGGATTCTTCTTGGATTACCCATATATCTACTGACTAAACCCACTGCATATCCCAAGTCGGGCCTTGATCCCACCATTGCATACATTATAGAACCGACTGCGCTTGCATATGGAATCTCGCTCATCAATTCTTTTTCTTTTCTTAGCTCTTCTTCATTTAGACTTCGTAGCTTATATTGAGCTCCAATTGGTGTGACCACTGCTTTGGCTTCAGACATGTTAAACGTTCTTAGAACTTGTTCCAAGTACTTCTCTGACATAGCTTTACCCATCCGTTCTTTCTATCTCGGATAATATCCATCCCAAGAATTCTACTTGCAGCTCCCAAATCTTTCATCTCAAAACGATTTTTCAGATTCTCTTTCAGCTCTTTGATCTTACATAAATCCTTTGAAGCAATTAGCATATCATCCACGTAGATAAGCAAGTAGATCATATGTGAAACCTCTGATCCTTTTATGTAGACGCATGGGTCATATAAGCTTCTGCGAAAATCTTGAGTCTTCATAAATTCATCAAATTTCTTGTTCCACTGTCTCGGGGATTGTTTTTATTTCCTCCCACTTGAAAAACATATCCAGTGACCGATCTTCTCCTATCTAGATCACTCGCATAGTCTGCATCACAAAAGCCCTCCACTCTGAAGTTAGAGTTCTTAGTAAAATTTAGGCAAAAACTCGACGTTCCTGCTAGATATTTCATAATCCATTTAACAGCTTCCCAGTGGATTCTTCTTGGATTACCCATATATCTACTGACTAAACCCACTGCATATCCCAAGTCGGGCCTTGATCCCACCATTGCATACATTATAGAACCGACTGCGCTTGCATATGGAATCTCGCTCATCAATTCTTTTTCTTTTCTTAGCTCTTCTTCATTTAGACTTCGTAGCTTATATTGAGCTCCAGTTGGTGTGACCACTGTTTTGGCTTCAGACATGTTAAACGTTCTTAGAACTTGTTCCAAGTAACTTCTTTGACATAGCTTTACCCATCCGTTCTTTCTATCTCGGATAATATCCATCCCAAGAATTCTACTTGCAGCTCCCAAATCTTTCATCTCAAAACGATTTTTCAGATTCTCTTTCAGCTCTTTGATCTTAGATAAATCCTTTGAAGCAATTAGCATATCATCCACGTAGATAAGCAAGTAGATCATATGTGAAACCTCTGATCCTTTTATGTAGACGCATGGGTCATATAAGCTTCTGCGAAAATCTTGAGTCTTCATAAATTCATCAAATTTCTTGTTCCACTGTCTCGGGGATTGTTTTAGTCCATATAAAGACTTTTTTAACAGACACACTTTTCTTTCCTTCCCTTTCTCCACGAATCCCTCTGGCTGGTTCATGAAAATTTCTTCCTCTAACTCTCCGTTCAAGAAGGCAGTCTTAACGTCAAGCTGTTCAAGCTCAAAATCTTCATTTGCTACCAATGAAAGCATGATCCTAATCGAAACATGTTTCACTACTGGTGCAAAAACCTCTGTGTAATCAATACCTTCAACTTGCGAGAAACCCTGAGCAACAAGTCTAGCTTTAAATCTAGGTTCCTCCACGCCTGGTATTCCTTCTTTGAACTTGAAAACCCACTTGCATCCAATGATCTTTTTCTTTTCTGGCTTCTCAACGGTTTGCCATGTACCAGTCTTATCAAGAGAACTCATTTCCTCTTCCATAGCTTTCAGCCACTACTTCCAGTACTTCGACCTCTTAGCCTCTTCAATTGTCTTAGGCTCGTCAATATCTAGGTCTTCCGCTGCGGCTAAAGCATACACGACCAAATCATAGTCATCAAACTTTGATGGTAGTTTGATCTCCCTTCGAACCCTGTCTCTGGCCAGAACATAGTTTTCCAGGTCAACTTGTTCTTCCTGAGTTTCTGAAGCTTCGTTTTCTTTAGGTTTAGAGTCTGACTTGGCTTCAATATCAGAAGTTACTCCACTTTGAGCTGGATTCCCTACACTCGTAATCCTTCCTGGAGGTCCTTGAATTAATTCTGGATTGAATGTAACTCGTTTAACCTTCTTTCCTGGAGCTTCTTCATCTTGTTCTCTACTTTCTTGAACTGTATCTTTCAAGTCTCTGAACAATTCGTCCTCATTAAATATCACATTCCGACTTATGGTACATCTTTCTTCTTCAGGCAACCAGATTCTAAAACCTTTAGTTCCTTGAGGAAATCCCACAAAGCTGCCTTTCACTGCTCTAGGGCTAGTCTTGCTTTGTCTCACGTGTACATAGGCTGTACATCCGAATCTCTTCAGATTGCTCAAATCTGGTTTAACTCCTGACCAGATTTCCTCAGGTAGTCTGAAATTTACTGAGGAATTTGGCGATCTATTTATCAAATATACTGCAGTTGATGCAGCCTCAGCCCAAAATCTTTCCTCCATTCCACTTTCAGACAACATGCACCTAACTTTTTCCATAATGGTTCTGTTCATTCTCTCTGACAAACCATTTTGCTGTGGTGTGTACGTGCATGTCTTATGTCGCTTAATGCCAGCTTCCTTGCATAGAGTGTCAAACTGTGAATTACAATACTCTAGTCCATTGTCAGTCCTTAAGTACTTAATACTTTTATTAGTCTGATTTTCAACGCTTGCCTTCCATTCTTTAAACCTTTGAAAGGCACCATCCTTTGTCTTTAAGAAGAATATCCACACCTTTCGAGAATAGTCATCAATGAAGGTGATGAAGTACTGACAGCCTGCTAAGCTTGGTGTTACTGATGGCGATCCCCAAAGATCAGAGTGTATATACTCTAGTGTCTCCTTTGACGTGTGTTTTCCTTTTGGGAAGCTTAGTTTATGAGCTTTTCCAAAAACACAGTTCTCACAAAAACTCAGAGTCTGAATATCCTTCTTAGTTAAGTATCCTTCTTTTACCAACACGTCCATATTCTTCTGACTCATATGACCAAGTCTAGAGTGCCACACTTTCGTCAAATCAGTGTCGAGTTTAGCCACTACAACTTCTGACTTTGAAACTATTCCATCCAAGTAATACAAACCATCCTTGTATTTTCCAGCAAGCACCTTCTGATCTCCTTTATAGAACTGAATCATTCCATCCTTTCCTTCGTAATGACATCCAGCTTTATCCAAACACCCATATGAGATCAAGTTTCGACTCATAGATGGCATATACCTGACTTCTGAGAGAATAATCACTGAGCCGTCTGAATTCAGAACCTTGACCTTCCCCATGCCTTGAACATCACATTGGGTGTTGTTTCCCATAAACACCTTACCTCCCTTGAACTCTTCTAAGTCGAATAGTAGTTCTTTGTTTGGAGTAATGTGAAAGCTCGCTCCTGAATCCAACACCAATTCATCTTTTACATGTTTAACGCTTGCAGTGAGTATCAACGGCTCCTTGAATTCTGTGACTACATTTGCAGAATCCTCCACCTTTAGGCCTTGACGATCTGGGCAATCTCTCTTCCAGTGTCCATCTTTGCCACATGAGAAACATCCCTTCTTCTTAAACTTTGATTGGGATTTTCCTCTACTCTTTGATCTGCCTTTTGCATAGCCACTGTTAGACCTCCTGTCAGACCTTCCTCTTTGTCCTACGTATAGACCTTCAGATGCTGTCTTGGCCTTGTTTAACTGTCCTGCTTCCTTTAACTCAAATTCTTTAGAGGATGCAGATTCAGTTACTTCTTCAACAGTGATGGTGTCTTTTCCCTTACCGTATTTCAGGGAGTGAGCCATCTGCTCATACGCCTTAGGCAGACTGTTAAGCAAGAAGATCGCTTGATCTTCTTCTGAGATATTACCCTGGACGCTTGCTAGGTCTGAGACTAGCTTCAAGAAAACGTCCATATTCTCATCTAAGCTCTTGCTTTCCTCCATCTTGAAACTATAGAATCTCTGCTTCATATATATTCGGTTTGGTAAAGACTTGGTTTGATAGCTTCTCTCCAAAGCCTTCCACATGTCAAGAGCTGTCTTCTCCTTCATTACTTTCCTAAGAATCTTATCCCCAAGGCTCATAGTCAGGAGACTTCTCACCCTCTTGTTCTTCTCAGCAGCCTTTGGATCCGGCTTAGACTCTTTTTCATTATCCTTATCAGTAGATTCATCCTCCTCATGTTCAGCCTTAGTTGAATCTGATGTAGAAACCTCATCGTCAGTTAGAACCGAGTCAAGTCCCATTAGTTCTAGTTGACATAAGATCTTGTGTTTCCACAAACCAAAATCTCCTTTACCATCAAATTTTTCAACTACAAATTTTCCAGATACTGGTTCCATGTCTGACTTGTCTTGATCTTGTTTTATTTCAGGTAACAATTCAAGAACCTTCAGAACTCAGAACGTGCGATCCGGACTTCCTTGCTTCTCGCAAAAAGATAAGTATCAAACTTGCTTTCTCTCCTTCTGACTTGTCTAGTAACTGGAATCTTTATCAAACCCTGCTTGTAGACTTCTGATCTGCTCTTAACCAGCGCTCTGATACCACTTGTGAAGGATATAGATTGATCGTTTTGAGCTAGTCAGATTAACCTAGTCTAGTACACAAGCGATTTAACGAGTTCCTGGCCTCGACCAGTACGTCTCGTGTGGGATCTCTTGCCCACAAACTTCACTAGAATCAAATAGGAGTTTACAAGCACTAATAGATCTCTCCCTGCTATGTCTCAATCTCAGGTGTTCAAGCACAACCTCAAGATAGAGCTGCAGCCAACAACAACAAGAATAAAACGTAAGAGAACCCTAGGAGCTACAACACGTATTTATATGACTTGCTCCTTCGACTTGTTCTCTACGTTTGCGAGTGGGCCTTTGTGCACCTAAGCCCATCACTCTATTCTGTTGCTTTTGATCTGTTGCTTGTAGCGGGCTGGATAGTATGGGTTTGGGCCGAGTCACTTAGCTCACAAAAACTTCATAAAAAACCAAAGAATAGACAATATTTAAATTTGATCGAGCAAGTTTTTGCTACAAAAAAGAACGAGCAAGTGTAATAAACACACAAATAAAAAGTATATGATTCATAAGAAACAATACATAAAATTTCCATTTAAATAAGTAAAGTAAATATTGTATAAGGAATTGAGTAATGCAACAAACAATCAAGTTTCATATATTTTTCCGGAGAAACTTATATATTAGATGAACTGTGAAGTTTCATAATCATAGTAAAATTTAGAGATTAAATAAGATGCAAAATCACAATTTGAATGGAAACAATTGGTTGAATGATATTTTTATGCCAAATGATGAGCAACCTCATTTGATTGGAGTGATATATGTGTAAATGAATTTAGGAAAAATTACCAAAAGAGAACAAAAAAACAACATAGATGTCCCTATGGTATAAATCCAACCTTAAGTTGTCTCTATATATAGTATAATGTTTTCCATAATGCCAAAAGTAACATTTGATTAATCGCATTAAACATAATTAATTGGATTTTTTTAAAAAATGGAAAAAGGTTGGTTTAATATAGTTGCCAAAAGGGGAAAAAATTAAAAAAAGAAAAGAGAAAAGGATCTAAACATTTAACTTCCCCTAACTCCCATAACCCTAACATCGATCTCTCCGACTCTCTCTTCCACGGCGAGCAAGATAGCGATTGTGTCTTCTCCTTTGTGTTTTCTCCGGTGAAATCAACGACGACTGCAGCCACCAGTGGAACCCCTTTCTCTTCTCCTACATACCGAAGGTAAACACCAAAGTTCTCCATCCAATTTCGGTCATAAAGTTTGTTCCTTTCTCTTTCTTGTTCTAATACTTTTCTCTGGATCTCTTTCTCTCTAGACAAACAAAGGCGATTTCGGAACTTCTCTTGGTCATTGGTGAAATCGAGTTTGTCTTCAACCTCCCCGCCTCTCTCTTTCTCCGACATTGCTAGCGCATGCCGCCTCTCCGCTTCTCTCAGCCTCTCCCCTTCTCTCCACCTCTCCGCTACTCTCTGCATCTCCGCTTCTCTCCGCCTCTCCTCCACTCTCTTTCTCTGAAATCGTGTTGAGCTAAGGTATTATGTCCAAACTTTATCTTTCTTCATTTCATATTCCTCGATCCGGTTATTGTTTGATGTGTCTATGTGTTTGTGAATTGATTTTGTTTGATATGGTTTGGTTAATTGATTTCGTTTGTAAACAAAAAGATAGTCTTTGTGTTTCTGAGTTTTGAATTTGGTTTTGTTCTTGTATTTGTCTCTGTTTCACTGCAAAGTTTGTTTCTTTGACTTGAATGAATATGTTATGTAAAACTGAAGGAGAAGAGCTTACCTGATTTGTGAACTGTCTTACTTTGCTACTATCTAATTATATGAACCGATTATGTTTCTGACTTATGGTTTTGGTTCATTTCATGATTTGTTTCACTAAAATCATTTTTTTGTTTTTTTTGTAGATATGGAGTTAGAGCTACCTAAGCGACTGTATGCAGAGGGTTTGGAACCTCAGGTCAAGAAGATCAACAATTGTTGTCGCATGGAATATCAGGGATCTGAAGAAAGCCATGTCTGCAGAGTACAATGATGTGAAGACAGATCTTGTTTTCAAACATATCATGGCTATTGCGGATAAGAAGCTCGGGTTTTCCGGAAAATTGGTGGATAGTTTCTTGTGTAAGCAGCTGATTACCTCGAAGATGCATGAGAAGTGGTTTGTCTTTGCGAGGATGCCTCTCCGGTTTTCGCTTCAGGAGTACCATGCTGTGACAGGCCTCAAAGTTTCTCTGGAAACCAGCAGTGACGTAGTAACATGTAAAAATGATGGGGGGTTTTGGAGTAACCTACTAAGGACTGGTGATAAGATCACCTTGAAGTCGATCCGAAAGGTGCATCTAAAAGAAGTTCACAAGTGGACTCGGATTGATAGGATGAGGTTGATCTACCTGTGTGTGATAATGGGTGTGGTGATGGGGAGAGATGAGAAGGTGAACATCACTGATATGTTCATCAAGTTGGTGATGGATCTTGACAAGCTCCGGAAGTTCCATTGGGGTCTTCACTCGTATGAATTTCTGCTAAGTTCCATTGAGAAGGCTAGGAAGAAGTTGGGTAAGAAGGACAGCTACATTTTTGAGGGTTTCTCATATGCTCTCCAGATTTGGATTATGGAAGCAATTCCTGATTTTAGAGAAATATGTGGGAGACAAGTCTCTGGCAGCTTCGTCGATCCAAGGTGTGGCAATTGGAAAGGAGTTGCAAACGTTTCTTATGAAGACATCATTGAGATTGAGAACTCCTTAACTAAGAAGGTAACTATCTCACATTGTTTTCTTATATATGGTTGTTGTATATAATTTGTATAGCTTTTAATGCTTTAACTGTTTTATAGGGTGACTTGTTCTCGGTTATTTCAGAGACTGGTAATGGTGATATGTTTCTGCATGTTGACTATACAAGGAAGGGTGAGATGGAAGATGAACGAGTGGACCTTCTTCTAGATAGGATTAGACAGAAGTTTGATTGGAGCAACACAGAATGGCCAGTTTTAGAGCCTGAAAGAAGCCGACAGCCATGATAGAGGGTCAGAAGTTGATAAGACTGTGGCTGATACTGATGTTTTAGCAGACGAGGAGACCTCTTCAGTCACGGTTGCAAGAAAAGGCAAGAGAAAGGTTCTTGATGAAGGAGTAGAGACAAGAAAGAAGAAGTTTCTGTGTAAACGATCTGCAGAAAAAAATCTTACTTTTGGTCCTGAAACTAAGAGTTTCATTGAGGGTCTCATCCAGACATCTGTCACTTCCTTGGGGGATATGCTCAGTACGCAAATGGCTAATATGGAGAGGATGTTTCCAGAGAGGATGGGGAAGATGGAGATTGAGATTTCACAGCTCAGGGACGCAATCAGTTTGACTGGTGAAGGAAGCTATCCTAGCAAGAAAGCAGCTGAAGAAGCTCCACTAAACAGCAAAGCAAAGCAAGCTCCACCTAAGAGCAAAGCCAATCAAGCTCCACCTAAGAGCAAAGGCGCTCAAGCTCCACCTAAGCGCAAACGCGATCAACCTACACCAACAAAAAAGGTACTACCTAAGAGAAAGTGTAGAACTTGATGAACTTGGAACTAGGATGCTTGAGTTAGGGTGCTGGAGCTAAGCGTTTGGAGCTAGGTCGTATTTGGAATGGGAAAATTTGTGTAATAGGAACTTAATGTGTAATATGCTTGAATGTTTGCGTATGAAACTCTATGAATGTACGGCTTTGTTTGTGTTATGAATGTAATATTTTGTTTGTTTGATGAATAAATGGCTTCTTATATGCTTTGTTTTTTTTTATTTTAATGAATAGGATGGGAAAAAGATTGCTACAGAAACTAATGATTTTGATTTTGGATTGAGTACACAAGACTTGAGGGATCTGTCCCCAGATACATTTGTTGAGGGATTTGATCTTTCTCAAGTTAAAGTTGAGACCTCAAGGAAATCAAAACCTTTGAACATGGCTCCACTGCTGTGGAATGATGAGCAACTAGATCGAACCAAAGAAGACTCACCAGATGCCGCGTTGGTGTTTTTCCGTGAAGAGGAAAGGGAAAAAGTTAGAACTTGGTCAACTTCCTCCACGTAAGTACTCTATTCTCATTCATCTATCATTTATTGTTACATTTTAAATAAAACGTATAATTGTTTTAAACTTTTATCATTGTATTTGGTTTCAGACGTCTACGGATTGGACCTGCCACTTTAGATTTTGAGATTGCTAATCGTCTTATGGATAAATCTGAGTGGGTTGATAGCTTGGTAAACCTTAGAGACTATTATCTTTCATTTGTGTCTTTTAAATACATTGTGTGTGCTAAGAGCATCAAAATATGCAGGAGATTGACGCCGCAATGTACGTTTTCCGGGAGAGAACATCTTTGAAACGATGGAGACCTCATCGTGTCGCCTTCATGACTGTCGTCTTCAGCAATATGATTAAGAAAGAGTATGGTCTTTTAGAAGCTCAGGGTAGAAAGAACTACACGCTTCATAATTTGCTACTGCAGTACGGTAAAGGGGTCCTTCCACCACATGGCAGGACAGAAGAGATATGGAATGTAGATGTGGATCGGCTGTATGTCCCTGTTCATGTCAGTGGGAATCATTGGATCGCCTTGTGCATCAGTTTCGTGACGAGGAGCATTGATGTGTTCGACTGCTCGGGTAGGAAAAGGTACAAGGAGTTGGATGGGTTCGCAAACCTTATTCCGCGTATTGTCAAGGCAGTTCAGCCTACGAGACACCAGAAGGATTTCGCATTCGGTGCATATACGGTTTCCTATGTCCCCGTTGGGAAACTGAATAAAAGCGCATGTGACTGTGGCGTCTATGCAGTGAAGTTCATTGAGTGCCATGCACTTGGATTGGAGTTGTCATTGTTGCATGATGGTAACATTATCGAAGCTCGCCACAGAGTTTTATGGGATCTTTGGGAAGCAGCTAATGATCCGGAATTGATTGAGAGGATGTCAAAGTATCAATCTCCAGAGTGTCTCTCTTCGACTCTAGAGGAGATTCTGTGAGAGAGCTTGGTATCTAGTTCTAATGTAATGAACAAGACTGCTTAATCTAATGTTCAACTTCTAGTGTTTTATTCTCATTTTTAGGAACAAGACTGCTTAATCTATTGTACAACTTCTAGTGTTTTATTATGATTTTTAGGAACAAGACTGCTTAATCTAATGTACATCTTGTGGTTTTATTATTAAGAGTTTTTAGCTGAAGAATGCTAGAATGCTTAATCTCTTGCATAGGTTATGATCTTTATGTGTTAACACTGTTTTAAATTAGAACCCTAACCTAAACCCTAAACATACCCTAAACGAAACCAAAACACGGAACGAGACCACAGTCAACCCTAACCTAAACCCTAAACATACTCTAAACGAGACTCTACAAAAAAACACCAAATGAGAACTAAAATATAGACAATGAGTTATCAAAACTGTTTTACTAGATCTTCATCCCGTAGGAGTAAATAAATCGAATCAAATGTAATACACTTAACTTGGTTTCTTGTAAACCAGACTTTTTATCCAACTCAGCAATCAAACCCGACCAGAACTAGATCCACAATAAACCAAAAACCCGACATATTTAAGACCAACTCAGCAACGAAACCCGACTTTTCCCATTTTTTTCAGATATTCTTTTCCGTCAATCTCCTTTTTTTCTCTGAATCAGTTTCTCACACACATGAATACTTCAAGGCGACATTCGTACGGGGTGCCATCAAGGTGCTGGTGCGGTAAAGGGGTTGTGATATTCTGTTCGAGAACTGATGACAATCCTTACCGACGGTTCTATAGATGTGAAATAGGGGCACAGGGTCATAGTCTTGATTTGTTTTTCGATTCAATTACCGATTTGTTATGTTCTTTTTTTGTCTGATTCGATTTTTGATTGTGTAGGACAAACATGCTATTTTTTCATTCCATTTTATTTCTCCTAACTTGATTTTCGTTTCTATGTAGCGAAAGAAGGAAAATAATTTATTTAAGTGGGTTGATGACGCCTTGCTTGATGAGATTCGAAGGGTAGAGGCTGAGCAAGAGAGAATTGTAGAAGAGATTGAAGATCTGAAAAGTAGTATCACACAAACAATATAAGAAGATGTTAGGAAGCAGAAAAATTCACTCGAATTAGGTTGCTTAGGAAGCATTCTATGGCTTTTTGGAAGATTAAGAATCCAAGAATGAGTGAAATCAGTCTACTGGTTCTAAGTATTTTCTTCTTATTGTTTTCTTGTCGTCTTTACCAGTCTACTGGTTCTTAGTATTGGCTTCAATTTGTGTTTTGTTGTTACAATGTTTGTGTCGACTTTACCAGTCAAGTGGTTCTTAATATTTTGTGCTTAGTGTTCTGTTCTTACAATCCACCTTTCTTGTTGAAAACTCGGACATCAGCTATTGTCAAACAAACTCAAACTCAAACTCAAAATCATAGCTGAACAAAACATAACTAAACAAACAAAGAGATAGAGAAGTGAGGAGAAAATAATGCCAATGTATAACAATGAAACTGAGAAAATAACCATACGAGAATTATCCAAAGTATAACAATCAAAATGAAAACAAAGTTGATAGTTTTTAGAAGAAAAAACCATACGAGACAATGCAATACTGCACTTTCAAGCCCCACAACTTGCATACTTGAACATACCAACCTGTAACACAAACAACCATACATGAAACACAATTAAATCGAGCTTGAAAAACATATAAACGAACTGGCTATATAAGCTGACCCTTACCATATGTGACTGGCTATAT
>NC_027752.1:15929607-15930835 GCF_000695525.1 Brassica oleracea var. oleracea
ATTTAGTTGTCTCATAAACCATTCCCAAGAATTTTCATTCTCTGAGTCGACTACTCCGAATGCAAGAGGATACAAATTAGAATTTCCGTCTACAGCAGTTGCAACCAATAGAATTCCTTTGTATTTTTTCTTCAGAAAAGTGCCATCAACCACAATAACCCTCCTTATGACTCTGTTAAATCCTCGTATCGATTGCCCAAATACAATAAACAGGTACTGAAATCTCCCTTTGCTGTCAATCTCATACGATGAATGTGTACCCGGGTTAGCCTCTCTCAGCATGTGCAAGTATTTTGGTATTTTTCCATAACTTCTCTCCGGAATACCTCTAACTGCATTAACCGCATATTCACGAGCATCCCATGCTAAAGATTTCGTGATCTCACAGCCATGATCCATACGCATAATCTGTATTATATCATTGCATTTTGGCGCTTCCTTAACGCCTTCATACCTATGCATAATCAGACTGCCTATAGTTTTGGCCGAAGCAGTCTTACCCGCTTTGGTTTTGCTTGAAGGTGCGCATGTATGTTCACCGACATACTTTTTGATAATGATATATGCAGAATCCTTCAAACACTCTGCTCGAACACACCAATTGCATGCATTATCCTCACATCTAACATACCAAAGCTGTCTATCCATTTTGATAACCTCGTAGTGAAAGTTATGCTTCAGTGCACATATCTCGAAAGTCGCCTTCAGCAAAGTTTTGTTCTCAAACAATTGTCCCTTCTTAACATCATTGAGAAGAGAAAACTTTGACATATTATGTATGTCCTCTTTGGCCGAGATCATGATATCAGCATCATAGGCATCCTCATCAACTTCGACTCTTCTAATCTTTTCTTTCTTTTTCTCGCACTGCTTCTCAACAAACACAGGAGCTGGTTCGTTCCCCCTATCAACCGAGTTTCCCTCCTCTTCAGCAGTACTTGAATCAGCTGGCGACTTGTTAAGATCAAAGTCTGTTTCATTCAGATTCTCAACTTTGGCTTTAGATGTTACGCACAATCGAGTAGAAACACACTTTTGAACAAAACCAACAAAATTTTGAAGCTGTCGATCATTTGCAATGATCACAGGTGGACATGTTGATGTATTGATCAACTCAGTAGGTAGATAACTCAACTCCAAATCGGGTAAGCTATCTTCTTCCATATCAAAATCTTCCAAACCCATTCTTTTAAAAACCTCTAAGGTAGAACTTGATTCCAATAACAGT
>NC_027752.1:15930937-15949172 GCF_000695525.1 Brassica oleracea var. oleracea
ACAAGACAAACTATAGAGAAATAATGGGGAAATCATAGATTGGTGAAGAAGAACATTCAAAATCGTTTTGTTTTTGATTTTTCACAAAGCAAATCAATGAAAACACATTTTAGAAAGTTAGAATATTTTTAGAATATTTTTAAAACTGCAACTTCCTTAATTTTCGAAAAATAGTTTTTTTATCCGTAGAAAACACCTTCTACACTGTGTAGAACATAACAAAATTCCAGAATGTAATTTCTACACTCTGTAGACATTCGTGTATGATTTAGATTTTGCATTCCTGATAACTTAGAATACTCCATAAAAGTAGAAACATCTTTCTAAATAAAAGTAGCGATCATTACAAATAGTAGAATTCGTAAGCCCCATATTTAGAATTATAGTAAAAAGTAGGTTGTACGTTCTAAAAAAAGTAGATGGATATGTTCATTCTAGAATTCATTTTCTACTCACCCGTTTTGTGTAGAAGAGGAATTCTACTTTTAGTAGAACGTAATTTGAAAAAATTATTTATTATGTTTTTCAATCCAAAAAATATATGTGTTTGTGTAAATGGGTGTTTTATTAATTGTTTATATTTTAATATTTTGAATATTTTTTTGGATTCATAAAAGGGCAAATCTCAGGTAAAAAAGAAAAAAAATGGTAAAAAATGGATTTATACCATAGAGACAATTATGTTGTTTTTTTGTTCTCTTTTGACAATTTTACCATGAATTTATTGGTGACTTTCAAGACCACTGCTTTTAGTATCTCTGCGAACATTCTCGATGTTCAAAGCTTTTCACCTAGTATTGATTCTCTATACCAGATTTTGTTAGTCTCCTTCAAAGAAAACTGGAGTGAACCCATGAATGCAACGTTTTTGAACTGCTAAAAGAAAATTTATTGGATCCGGTTTCTAATGGAGAAAGTGCAATTCTTAAGTTTGCTGAACCCAAAATCTAGCTATTCCCAAATCTTTTTGTAATATTCATCCTCAATTTACAAGTTTATTGGAGTTGTGGTATCACTATAAAAAACATAGGAAGTTTCCGAAGAAACAAACTTTATCGGAAATCCTCAGAAAATTTCGATGGATTTCGACGAATTTAATAAAGATAAACATTTTTTTAGTTCAACAGGAAGCTGCGCAAATTTCCAACGAATTCTCGTGGATATTTTGATGGATTCCCGATGGAATTAATTAAATATTATTTAAATAAATTAATAGGGAATCCATCGGGAACTTCTGAAGAATATTCAACATAATTAAACAAATATATAATTATATTAAATTTGTAGGAATTTTGTCAGAAATGTATAAGACATTTTTGGGAATTCGTTAGAACTCCGTATGTATATGGATATCGTTGATATGTTTATGATAATGTATACATATATTTTTGATATGTTTTTCTTTGGGTTTGGTAACCCTAATCATCAGTCTTCTCGTAAATCCTTCAAGAAATTTGGATGAATATTTGATGATTCAGAGTGTCTTGTTGGCTGAAAATAATATTTCCGATCTCTTTTCCTTCCCCCACTCTCTCTCTCTCTCTCTCTCTCTCTCTCTCTCTCTCTCTCTCTCTCTCTCTCTCTCTCTCTCTAATCAATCTCATAATCACTTTTAATCGTTGCATACTCCATTTTATCACCAAATTTATATTAACTTTACTCCACAACTCGTTTTCATCACCATCACATCACTTATGCGAACATGCTCAAAATTACCTCTCTTTCTTCCCTATCATTCTCTCAGGTAAGTTTTTGTATTTAGATTAGATTGTTAAATTAGTTTTATGTTAAGTTGTTGGATTTCGGGATTTTAATGTTAGTCTTAGGGATTTAGATGATAGTTTTAGGGATTTGGATGTTAGTTTTAGGATTGATGTTAGTTTTAAGTACAATAATCAGTTACGAGTTCTAGATGATACCGAGAAAGGGAAATGGTCAAAGCATCTCCAGTATTTCCCATATATGGTTTTCTGGAACATGAAATCAGTCCAGGGAACTCACTACAAGAAAAAGGGGTTTTGATAGCAGTAGAGTATAGTTTTTTTTGCTTTTCTGCTATGGTTTACATACCCTTTAACTTTTTTAACTTTCGATTAACTTTCGACATATTCTTCATGAATATCGACAAAATTTTTGAATCTATGTCACTGGAGGAGGAGGAGGTACCTTTTAATTTACCGGATTTACCTCAATTCAGCGCTGTGGAGAGGAACAAGATGAGTATAACGGGTAGAACTTTAAACCCTGAAAGGGAGAAGAGTAGTGATCAGATTCTGGATATGCCAAGGAAGTGGCAAATGTATGATAGAGTAAAAGGGATTGCTTTATCCAAAACGACTTTCTAGATTGTGTTCAAGTTCGAACATGATCTTGAAGAAGTGATGAGGAAACGAGTGTGGACTTTTAATGAGTGGAGAATTGTGAGAAGCCACCAGAAGACTACCTCAAGTATTTTCTGGTGTGGGTGCAGATTCGAAATATCCCAGTGAACCACTATACTGAAGAAGCTATTAAAGCTTTTGGGGATTTGATTGGGAAGGTGGATGTGGTTGCTTTTGATTCAACCAAAGCTCAAAGCCATGATTAAGTTCGGGTCAGAGTTTTCTTTGATGTGTCGCGGCCAGTAAGGAAGGAGAAGGTAATTAATTTACCTGGAGGTGGCTCGGTTACTATCCGTTATGATTTTGAGAGGATCCAGAAGAGATGCTATAACTGTCAGCGACTTACCCATGAAAAAGACAAATGTCCTTTGCTTATTCAGGCGAGAAGGGAGAAATCTGAAGCTCGGAAACAGAGAGTAATGGCAGCGAAACAGAGCAGTGAACTTTGTATACAGAGGAATGACCCTCTCAATGGAGTTTTGTCTGAAGACCAAGTGGGCATTGATAGGGCTACGGGAAGAAGGAAAATCAATCCTAAAGTTTTGCAAAACATGAGAGAGTACATTCTGGCTGCAGATGAAGGTGAAAAGCGAGTGCGGGAAGAACGTGTGAGGCAGTCTATTCCGGATTTGGAGAAGGATCCTAGGGGTCAAAAAGAATTCTTGAGGCTAGAACCAGCTCCAGTTTTCATCTCAGATGTGAACAGGGAGAAAGGCTTGATATTTGATTACTCCGGAAAGGATATTGAGAAGGCTAGCTAGAGAGGAGAAAGAAGCGAGTAGAGCGAGTGTTGATTCGTGCGGGAGACAATTCAAATGGGAAGGACCAGATCTTTTCAACCATGAGTGTCTCTCTTGAATGTTCAACGGGTTTTAGTGCGGATTAGACCGATGCTAGCTCTTCCGGGACTTCAAGAACAAAGGGTGGTGGTCGTCGACGTCCTCCAAAGAGACTGCGGAAGTTCAAATCCAAACCAACAGGGTATGATAATGATGGTGTAGAAGGTGAAGAGGTCTCACCAGAGAATATTGCTACTAAAAGAAGGGCAGAGGAAATAGCACGGAATTATGGAAAAATTGCGAGGCGTACTAATTCAGAGGTGGTCCCAACTGGGGGACTGCCGGATCAATAATGCGGATATTGAGCTGGAATTGACAAGGATTGGAATGGTCTCAAGACTTGACAATTCCCCGTCTAAAGGAAATACGTACAAAAAAACATTTCCCAGAGATGATTTTTCTCATGTAAACGAAACAAAAAAAAGGAGTTAGTTGTTGATTTGCAAATGTCATTAGGGTATGATAGAGTGTTTCTGGTGGAGCCTAATGAGCTGAGTGGTGGTTTGGCTTTAATGTGGAAGCAAAAAGTAAGTGTGGATGTGAAGTTTGCTGATAAAAATGTAGTTGACTGTGCTATAACATACGGAGGATACAAGTTCTGTGTGTCTTTTGTATATGGAGAACCGAGTCAGATAGGGAAAGAGAAGGTGTGGGAACGTCTTATGAGGTTGGGTACTGGCCGTAAGGAGTCTTGGTGTATGGTGGGAGATTTTAATGAAATTCTGAACAACTAGGAGAAGATTGGTGGACCTAAACGTAGTGATTCATCTTTCACGGAGTTTGCTGATATGTTGAAAGTGTGTGATATGGCTGAGATTATTGGCGTGGGAGATGCTTTCACGTGGGCGGGAAAGAGATATCAAAAATATATTCAGTGCAAATTGGATAGATGTTTTGCGAATAAGGAGTGGAGGAGAGTTTTTTACCAAGCGTCTCGGGAGTTTATGGAGAAACTAGGTTCGGATCACAGGCCGGTGATGGTGAACCTGGTTAGTCAATATGAGAAAAGAAGAGGGGCCTTTCGTTTTGACAAAAGGATGGTGGGTAAAGTCCGAGTGGATGAGACAATACAGGAGGCATGGAGAAGTTCCAGTGGTGTGGGAAGTCTGTCCTTAATAAAAAGAATTGGTGCTGTTCGACAATCTCTAAGCAAGTGGAAGAGGGAGAATAATCAAAACTTAGTGTGATGCTGCAGCAGCTTAGAGATGCTTTAGAGCTGGAAACTTCTTCTACTTCACCCGACTTTGTGCTGATTTAAGAATTGAAAATTAAGATTGGCAAAGCCTTTAAGGAGGAGGAAGATTTTTGGAAGCAAAAGATTCGAGATAAGTGGCTTGTGGTTGGATATAATATTACAAGTTTTTTTCACGCCTCTGTGAAAGCATCTAGACAACGGAATCAACTTACTAAGCTTATTGACGATGAAGGTGTTGTTGTTTCCTCTAACTATCAGATGGGGAAGGTAGCAACAGAATATTTTGAAAAGCTTTTCAAGTCAAATGGAGTTTCTGAGACTAACGGTTTCTTCACTGGTTTTGAACCAAAGGTAACAGAACAAATGAATCTAAAGTTGATCAAGGAGGTGACCGAGGAAGAATTTCGTGATGCAGTGTTTGCGATTAAACCCTCGAGTGCACCAGGATGTGATGGGATGAATATATTATTTTTTCAACAGTATTGGGAGATCATCGGTACTGATGTGGTGAGAGAAGTTCAGAATTTCTTTCACACTGGTGTTTTTCCAGAGGAGTGGAAACCAAACCCAACGCTAATGGTGGATTTACGTCCTATCAGCCTCTGTTCGGTCATGTACAAGATAGTCTCGAAAATATTGGTTGCTAGGATGAAGCCTTTGTTGGAACATATTGTGTCGCCCACCCAGTCCGGTTTTGTTCCAGAGAGATTGATATCTGATAATATCATTATTGCACATGAGATGGTCCATGGGTTGAGATCACATGATAGAATCTCTAAGCATTTCATGGCAATTAAAACTGATATGTCAAAAGCATATGACAGAATTGAGTGGAACTATCTAGAAGAGCTTCTCAACGTTCTTGGTTTTCATCAGACCTTTCGTGAATGGATTATGTTCTGTGTGCGACCTGTTACATACACTGTCTTGATTAACGGAGAAGCTCAAGGGATGATAAGACCGGGTAGAGGGTTGAGACAGGGTGATCTTTTATCTCCTTTTCTTTTTGATTTTTGTACTGAAGGGCTATCACATCAGCTCAATGAGGTAGAGCGTAGAGGAGAAATAAATGGTATCCAATTCTCTGAGCAAGGGCCATCAGTACATCATCTCTTTTTTGCTGATGATTCGTTGCTAATTCTAAAGGCAGAGGAGGCCGAGTGTACTGCAGTATGCAAGATTATGAAGCTGTATGAGGAGATATCCGGCCAGTTAATTAATTTCAACAAGTCGGCAATTACGTTTGGGAAGAAGATTGGAGACAGTATAAGAGTAAAGATCAAAGAGATGACTGGTATTGCTAATGAAGGAGGTACGGGGAAATATCTGGGGTTACCAGAATGTTTTAGTGGATCAAAGGTGGAGATGCTGCAGTATATCCATGAGAAGATAAAGTCTCGGTTCCATGGCTGGTATGGCAAGTTCTTATCGGCAGGGGGTAAGGAGGTTTTACTCAAAGCTATGGCTATGGCAATGCCTGTTTTTGCTATGTCGGTATTTAAGCTACCTAAGATTACTTGTCAGAATCTTACTAGTGCAATGACCAACTTCTGGTGGAATGCTCAAGAAGGAAAAAAGAAAATACATTGGGTATCTTGGGAGGGAATGTGCCTTGAGAAAAAGAATGGTGGTTAGGTTTTCGAGACTTGGAGAAGTGTAATCAAGCCTTGCTAGCTAAGCAAGGGTGGAGATTGCTTATGAACCCGGATTCTCTATGCTCAAGGTTCTTACGTAGTGATTTCTTATCGGCTAGTTTGGGCTCTAGACCATCATATGCTTGGAGGAGCATTCATTTTGGTCGGACATTGCTGGAAAAAGGACTTCGTCGAGATGTTGGATCAGGTGAGGATATCAATGTGTTGATGGATAAGTGGCTGTTTGATGAAGTTCCGAAGGCGCCATTGAGGAAACATGTTCTCTTTGATCTAGACTTGCGTGTTTGTGATCTGATTTGTCCTCAAACAAAAACTTGGAACTGGGGAAAGTTAGAAGAAAATTTCTTCGAAAGGGATTTAAAACTGATCTTGAAACAAAAACCTGCTATGGGGGAGAAGGATGCTTATGAGTGGGTGCATAACAGATGGGGGGCATACACAGTGAAGTCGGGGTACTGGTTAGCATGTTCTTTGGATCAGTCGGAGGTTCGCAAGGAGGCCCTGGCAAGACCTTCCTTGAATGAGCTCAGAAGCAAAGTGTGGAAAGTCAACACAGCGCCAAAAATTCGAATTTTCTGTGGAAAGCCTTATCTAATGCACTCTCAGTGACGGATGAGTTGATTGCTAAAGGGATGAAGGTAGATCCAAGATGTCAAAGATGTGGTTTCTCGAGTGATTCGATCAACCATATTTTATTTTCTTGTCCGGTGGCGAGGCTACTATGGGCGCAAATTGGGTTTCCTTTTCCTCCCAGAGGTTTTGAGAACCGGTCCTTACTGGAGAATTTTGCTTATCTTTTGGAAATCAAATCGAATAAGGAGTTCCCTGATGTTCTAACTCGTGTATTCCCGTGGGTTCTATGGATGTTATGGAAAAATAAGATTGGATTTGTTTTTGAAGGTAAAGAGTTTGAAGTTGAGGCCACAGTGGAGAAAAATCAAGATGATGTCAGACAATGGTTTGATGTTCACCTTCCCACAGTGAACAATGAGGAGACTTGTCGCAGAAGAATTAGTAAGGTGCAGAAGTGGAAAGCTCCTATCGCTAGTGTCTTAAAATGTAACATAGGTGTCGCCTGGTCTACAAGTACTAAACGGGCGGGGACATCCTGGATTTCAGGAGATAGCAGAGGAGTGGTTGAGTTGCACAGAAGAAGGGATTTTTGTGGAGTCGATTCATTAGTAGAAGCTAAACATCTTGCTATAGTGTGGGCGATTGAAATCATGGCTTCTCATAAGATAAATAAAGTGGTGCTTGAAGTAGAAGCTCCTGAGCTTGTGGGGCTGACTATGAGACCACGGGCTTGGCCGGCATTTAGGGGTTTCGGTGCTGAGATTCTTGGTGTGATACAGAGGTTGGGTGAGTGGGAGCTGCAGTCTATCTCCAGAGAGGCGAATAAATGTGCTTTCTTGATTGCGAGAAGTGTGACGAAGGAACATCGTTCACAGTCTTATGTGGCATAAGGAGAGCCGGAATGGCTGAGAAGGTGTTTTGATGAAGAAAGGGCAAGGAGTTGAGGGCTGGTGTGGAGTGTGTCTTTTTGCGTCTATCCCGACATTGAGTGAAGGAGCAGGACCTAAGGAGGAAAGACTGTGAGGTTCTCGGTTGCGGAATGAAGAAGTAGGGTTTTATAATAGTAAGTGTTGGTTATGTCGACATGGATGAGTTTTCGGCTCTGTTTATGTCTCTGTTTTTACTTTGGTTCTTGCTCTTTGGTACTGTTACTATGTTACTTTCTGCATTCTCGGATTTAAAAAAAAAAAATCACCCTCATTCACGTAGCAAAAAAAAAAACATTCACCATGATGGTGTAGCCCCACATGAATCCATACATATATAGATTTGGTTATGATACCACATACAGTGTCTTGAACGCAACCGTTCATGGGCCCAACGATGCTCTCTACCCATGGACAACACCCTTGTCCGACTACCATGGTGTTAATTCGGAAGACTCGAAAGACCTATTTACAACCTCGATAATCACTACATGATATTTTTCTTGTTTTGCAGTGACTCACACGTACCAAAAATTACTTCATGAAAGGTTACTCATACCATATGATTGCTCAAGCTCAAGCATACACAAATATGAAATTTTCTATAAAAAAAGTGACCGAAAAAATAAGTGCACTTTCGAAATATAGACGGTCAAATAAATTAAAAAAATTCTCGACATGCATCACCATTTTTCTAAATATCGGGATGTTACACTCACCTCAACTCACAAACCGCCTTCGTTGCACAGGCCGTCACCCGAAAGTATATCCCCACATGACTACATATACGTTTGAGTTTAGATCTGATGTCATTCATAACATCCTAACCGCACCATCAATAGGCCTAATGCATACTTTTTGCATGTGGTCTCAACCCTCGATAGATGGCCAATGCATTATTTTCTAAGGCCTAGAAACTTATTTATGGAAGCCAGTTACAAAAAAAAAAAAAACTTATTTATGGACTTTGCAATGACCATGTGACCTTCCTATGTTTTATCCTCCCTCACACGAAATGACTTCATGATATGCCATTCATTCTTAAATTTCTTCAACTCAAACATATATAACTCATTTATTAGCCAACAAAATAAATGTACTTTGGTGAAAATTGCATCAATATTTTTTCAAAAGAATCTCTCTACATGCATCATCGTACCTTGTAAACCAAAATGTTGCAGAAATGATACAAGCATGTATCTTGAAGTTGAAAATTTGTTACTCCCTATGTTCCTAAATATAAGATGTTCTAGGTAAAACACGCTTATTAAGAAAATTACTTTTTACCTAAAAAAAATTATTGAAACTATAAATTAAAACTATTCAACCAATTACAAAATAGAACTATTAAATTTGATTGGTTACACAGATTTTGATAAAGTTAAAGCTACCTATAAATATGAAAACATTTTACATATTGGAACATAAAATTTCTTCTAAACATCTTACATTTCAGAACAGAGGGAGTATTTAAATTATCAAAATAAATTATTTATAATTGATTTTATATTCAAACTCTAAATACAACTGTTATTTTGTGGGGGAATGGCCAAATATTTTTCAGATGATTAAGTAATGCATAAAATATATAACACAATGCAAACAAATATTCAAACTTTGGAAAAAATCAAATTCATATATTTTTTTGAAATTTTAGTGAAATCATATATTTGATACCATATACATTAAATTTTGTTGGTATGGACGTCAAATTGATAATATTTTACTAATATATATATATACACATATAATTTATTACCAAGATATAATGTTAAAATATTTTTTTATTAAAATTAACTAAAAAACTAATAAATCGTTATTGTATAATTATTTTTAAGAACTCATCTAAGATACTTGAGAATTAAGTTGAGATAGAGTAGCTCTCATGGGGTGGAAGTGAATTGGCAGAGAGGAATGTGAAAGGAATTTGCAACCCTCCGCATCAAAGAAATCACTGTTCATCTTTCATAGATTCGAGTTACCAAAAACAAAAGATTAGAAAGAACTTCGTAAACCATAATCTCATTAGATCCAAGATCACCAGCTTTATCATAATCATGAGGAACTCTGAACGTCACAAACGCCAAAAAGTCGACAAAATTTTGTGCGTACAAGAGTTGGAGAGGGATTGTCACTTACTGAAACAGGACAAAGCTTGCAGGCATAATATATAAAGGCGTCACTCGAGTTAAGGAATCGGTGCAACAGCTACTAGTACTGATGTGGAAAGTTAAAATATTCGGATAACATCATCAGAGTGCTATCTGCCGACTATTATTTATATACATAAGCAAAAGAAAGAGAAGATATGATTAGCTCTATTAAGCCAAATTACGGTTACATAAACTGTATATTCAGTTAGTTAGTTGATTTATTTTATCATGTATATCTAGAGGTGTAGACTCACTTTGTACAGTTGAATGAGAAATAACTGATTACTTTCAGTCTCTCTGGATTCAATGTCAGATCTTTCTCTCATTATGCCAAAAGCTTAGATTCACTTGTTTTTTCATCGATTGTCTTGAATTCATCTTCTTTTTCTTCAGTTATGTCTCCACTGTCTCTCCCTTTTTAACACATCTCGACTGATCGCAATATTGACAATAAGGCATTTTTCTCTTCCATGGAAGATGAAGAACTTAGTGTTGTGAAAACTTCTTTCGCGCACCTTTCCAAATTCAATGTATGAAGAGAGAATGCAAGATACCTTGAATATACCTACCTCAATGTGCCAATTACATCGTAGAAATTGCTTAAGCATATCCATTTATCCAATGATAAAGGATTGATATCCTCCATGAAAGAAGAAAACCTAGGCTCTACTCCCATTCAGCTATAAGGTAATTCATCGATGTCTAGTTTCAAAAGATACTGAGAACTCAAAGACGAACAAGGTAAAGTGTAATTTAAAACAAGGTATAAATAAAATATCATATCAAGCGTCGATATATATAGCTAACCTAACAAGAACTGGTTAAAATTTCCCCAAAAAGTAACTTATATTTCATTTCAGTTGGCAGCCATATTCAGATCTCAATGACCTGAGATGGCAAAACAAGTAACGGTACTTGTAAATCATAAAGGAATGCGTTCTCTTTTTTTCAAAGCCAAAAAGTTCTTACACACGAATGGAAGCATATATTGTTGGTGAACATAAGATAACTTATGATCCTACCATGGTGTCATCATCTATCTCTAATTCTCCTTCCCCAAATGTGTCATTCATGAGTCATGACTCATGACCATTAATTTCCTAATTAAATCTTAGAAACTACTAGGAGATTATGACTATTTGGCCATTAAACCTTTTAGTAAGATCATGGTACAAAAAAAGAATATTTGTTACCATATAAATTCAAAGTTTGGTTCATGAATGGGTGAACAAAATAAAACACAAAATAGGAGATAAAATATTCCAAATTAAAATAAGGAATTTTTTTTTAAAAAAGATATTGCATGGTAAAATATCAGGATATGTTTCGATAAACCTATAATAGTTTACCTCCCGTTGTCCTAACGGATTCTTAGAGCCAAGCAAAAATTGCAATGAACATAGAGAAAAACAACAATCCGGTGAAAAGCCGTAAAATCATCAAGCGCTGCACACATTCATCGACGATCTCCTCAATGTATGCAGGAGAAAACTTAGATACGTTTCCCATGGATCTCATCAACGAGATCCTCAAGAGACTACCAGCAAAAACCATTGCAATCTGCCAATGTGTATCAAAGCAATGGGCATTTTTACTTGGCAGTCCACATTTCACGAAATCATTTCTGACATGTTCAACGACTCGGCCACGTCTTTTGTTCACTTTCGAACTGGGTGGTAAGTGGCACTTCTTCTCATCCCCTCAGCCTCGAAATGCTGATGAGCAGCTGATTACCATATGGGTATCTCTGGAAATTGGTATAAGAAATTGTCTCAAGTCGTCAACGGATTTATCAACATTTACGAGAACCAGATGTCAAACGGAAATACAAAGTTGGAAAGGGTTCCTGTGCTATGTAACCCTAGCACGGGTCAGCACGTACATCTACCTAAAGTGAAAGCCAAGAATAAAGACTTCAGAAGCTTTCTCGGGTATGATCCAATCGAGAATCAATTCAAGGTTTTGTGCATGACCGTGACAAAGTATAGAAGACAAAAAAAAACTCTAAAGAACATCACGTTCTGACGATAGGGAAAGAAAAATCATCGTGGAGAAAGATCGGATGTTTGGTTCCGCATTTTCCTGTGAGGTACAGAAATACGATATGCATCAACGGGATTTTGTATTACGTAGCTTGGAGAAGCTTGAATATAGTGAGAGCATGCTTTGATGTTAAGTCTGAGGAGTTTAGATTTATAAAATTAGAAGATGTTAGCCATGTGTTGGCTAGCTACTTTGCGTTGATAAGCTACAAGGGAAAGTTAGGTCTCTTAGACCAGCTCCATCGACGAGTTCAGGAGAGGTTCTAAGGGAAAAAAGACAAAAAAAATAAATGAAAAATGCAAAAATATGAAAGAACCGGTGTTTAATTAGGAGAAAGTAGAAGTGGTAAAAACCCCTAACGTGGCGGATCCGTATTGGCTTAAAAAAAGAGTGTGAAATCAGTTTCTCTTCTTCCTCCATTCTCGATCACTCCTGTCTCCTCTCTCGAATCTCATCTCATCCTTCTGGGTTAGGCAAAATCTCCTTCTGAAGCTATGATGAAGATCAGAAGGGAAGAAGGCTTCAAGAGAATGATTGTTTCTGGAAATCGATGGTGGGAATGAGCGTTCAACGGGAAGCCGACGAAGACGGCAAGATCTCACGGGAAGAAGTTTCAGGTCACGGTGGAGAAGGAGACATCAAGGATTTTGGTACGGTTAAATCTCAGTGATGTTTAGTTTTGATTATTAGAAGTTTTATTGAAACTGATTGGGAACTTGTGTTTTCAAGTTGTAGAGCCTGATTGGGAAGTTTTATTGAAACTGATTGGGAAGTTTTGTGAATGTAATGTCTTATGTGTTGGACTTGTACAAAAGAAAAGGTACGACCTTTATTCAGTTTCTGTGGGAATCTCACATTGCAATTTGTGTCCATGATCATTGTTTCGTTTCTTGACAGCTACTTGTCCTTGGTGGAAATGGGTTTGTGGGATCACATGTCTGTAAAGAAGCTTTAGATTGCGGCTTATCTGTCTCTAGCCTTACCAGGTACTCTGTTTTTTTTTATTTTGATCAAGTTCAACTTTTTGTGGTTCACCATTGAAGCTTAGCTAGTTTATGTCATATGTTGAACCATTTGTATGGGTGTTATAGATCAGGTAGGTCGTCTGTACAAGAGTCATGGGCTTCCAGAGTTACATGGCATCAAGGTACTTGTTGGATCACCTCAATATATCTTCTAAAACACTTCCATCTTACTATTTGGTTCTCGTGTATTAGTTTTTGTTTGTCTTCTCAAATACTTGTAAAAATCTAAAACACTTCCATCTTACCAATTGCTTCAATATCAAAAAAAAAAAAATTAAGAACCTCATAGGGGTTCTCCCATTGGACCTTTTCAAAACAAATTACAATATTAAGGGTTCTAAACTATTTAAAATACACAATTAATAATTAAATTAATTTTAAGAACCCATTAAAGGTTCTAACCAATGGAGATGCTCTTAGTCTATAAGTTTGGTCACGTTAATCAGTTATGGGTCCTAGATAATACCAAGAAAGAGATATGGTCAAAGTGTAACCTTTGTGTAACCACCCAAATCTCGGCCCGGAAAAATTTAGCCCAAAAAGATCCAATTACATTGCAGAGCCCTGCCGGAACATCACCGGAACAGCCACAAATAGCCACCATGAAAGAGAAGCCCTCCCTCCTTCCGAAAAGAGAGAGTAGAGCTCTGCAGACACGTTTTGGGGGAACAGAATAACGATCGATCAAATATGAGTATTTCGAATCTATATTTTGAGGTTATGTTCTACACTCATAGATCTATGTTTATTAAAAAGCAGATTGTCATTTGGAATTTTTATCTAAGAGTTATGGTTGTTTCTTTGGGACTGATATCTACAGATCGGATCCGCAAACAGTCAACTTCATCAGCGTTTTACTGTTGATACAGAAAGAACCATGGAACGGGAGAGATATCATTGGAAAGATATCGATGCCAGCTTTTCAGATCATCTATCCGATCGTCAAATCGACGTACGGTTAGAAAGTTATTGACGTTTCTTCTTGGCGAAGAATAAAGCTGTTGAGTTGCAGAGACAGTTCCGACCAGTCTCGGTGTAAGTGAGAAAGGGTCGACAGACACAAAATCTTTCAGTCTGGAAATTCGTCAGTAAGTAGTTAATTATCTTATCTATCATCTCCTGAAAGCGGATCGTTATTCCGAGTTATTTTCTGAGAGTTATGCTTGTTTTCGTGAGAGGTGTTGGTGCAGTTTGCGTTTACGACCACCCTGGAGATGAAGCTACTTTGGTTAAGCAAATGGTGTCCGATCGGAGTAAACTTGGTTTCTATGGATAGAGGACATATAGTACTACATTATGACCGGAGGGATCTAAAAGTTAACGGTCATTTCTTGAGTTATTCATCTGTTTGCTCTATGGTTCAGCTCTGCCAGAATATCATATTGATCTAATTTCAGAGAGCTCCGGAGTTGCTTTGTTAGAGCCGTCAAGGTCCATTCGGCGTTTCCTCAGGTTTCTTCAGAACCCGTGGCAAAGGTGAGGGTCTATTCCGTAAATCTCGTACCAGTGTAGAATTCTCTCTATTGTAGTTTAGATTTCGAATCATGATCCGTCTGTTTGAGTCTTGATTGTTAGTTAGTTCATTCATTGTAAACTAGAACTAGGGGTCTAGAGGATTCAACCGTTGATTTGATTGCGTGATGTTAAGAGATATGATATATATATGTATGTATACATAGTTATGAGTAGGGACTATGTGAGTGGGCGGGGGTCCAGAGATGTCTGGACTAGCGACGCAGCTTTGGTGGGCGGGGGCTCAGAAACGTCTGGGCTAGCGACGCAGATTGTGTGGGGCGTGGGTGCAGAGACGTTTGCATTCGACGCAGCTTTGGAGGGCGGGGGTATAGAGACAGACTGTACTAGCGACGCAGCGTATGTATATATATATCCGTATGAGGAGATGCGGGGTGTATGGACTAGCTATATGCTATCTTCGCATTGTTTGTGTTGTGTTTGTGTGATGCTTTAGGAGTCTTGTTTGTTCATGTTAGAGCTAAACTTCTATAGTGGAGTTCTATTACTCAAGTCAGTGGTTTGCGTGTTTAGCATCCCATACCTCACGAAGTAAATCTCCTGTTACTCACCCCTCCTTTCCTTCTCCTTTCAGATGAGACTGGCGAGGAGGAGTGATTGCTATCGGACTGGTGCTTTAGAAGTTTATGTGAATTAACGAGAAAAAAGCTTACAAAAGATCTATAGCATGGCGCAAGGAATACCGTCAAGTGTGGATCCGATAGGGCGGTCAGGTGCTGCAGTCAGGCGTGAATCCCAGAAGGCAGGTAGAATTTTTGGCTGTAAACTCATCTGTAATATTTTTCGTAGTTTGTAACAACGTAATTATCCAGCGTAAAAAAAAAATCATCCTAAAAATATATTGACAATAGGTTGTAGCACTTATTCTTCTTAACCCAACCTATTATATATAATCAAATATCATAACTGACTTTTATTATACAAAACATAATTGTGGGACTCTTACATAAATTAAATCGACGACTTGGTTTTATTTTCTTATCGATCACTACTCTTAATTAAGACCTGTATAATAGTTAAGTTGCAGCTCCTCTGATTAGTAATCAACGTTTAAAAAGTCATACAACAACATTGATTTATTTAACATTTAAGTAATCTGTGAAATAAATATTACTAATAACAAACAAACCATAGATTTTATCACTTATGATGGTTCTGTAACATATGACAAAACGAACCCATAGTATTTCCATGTCATCACCCACGTATAAACCAAAATTTCACTAAATGCATATGTTGGACTTTATTCCTAATAAACATTGAAAATTTATCAGAAAGCCCCAGGACCAGATGGGATGACAGCCCTATTTTATCAGAAGTTTTGGGATATTTTCAAAGAGGATTTAACTCGTATGGTTAATCAGTTTTTTTTTGACGGGTTAATGGCTCAGGGGCTAAATAACACCAATATCTGCCTAATTCCTAAAACGGATAAGCCCAACGAAATGACAAAGTTTAGACCGATCAGCCTATGTAACGTCAGCTACAAGATTATATCTAAGGTCTTATGCCAAAGATTAAAGAAGATTCTTCCACAACGAATATCTGAAACCCAGTCAGCCTTTGTTGCGGGTAGACAGATTACAGATAATATAATGATAGCCCCAGGAGATGTTCCACGCACTAAGAACAAAGCCAGCTGGGAGAGTCAAGAGAATGGCCATTAAAACGGATATGAGTAAAGCGTATGATAGAATGGAATGATCTTTCATTGAGGCGGTTATGCGGAAGATGGGTTTCTCAGAGATTTGGATTGGCTGGATTATGCGATGCATCACCTCGGTTAAGTATAAAGTCCTGATCAACGGGGAACCAAGGGGAAATATTGTTCCAGGGAGAGGTTTACGTCAAGGAGATCTTTTGTCTCCTTTCATATTTATTCTATGCACGGAAGCGCTCTTAGCCTTCTAAATCATGCAGAGAATCAAGGGAAGATAACGGGGATGCGAGTCGCACGAGCTAGCCCCTCGATATCGCACCTTCTCTTTGCTGATGATAGCCTTTTCTTCTGTAAGGCGGAGCCCCATGAATGTGAAGAAGTTATGAAAGTAGTCGGGAAGTATGGAAAAGCGTCAGGTCAATGTATTAATTTTGATAAATCTTCATTATTCTTTGGTAAGAGGATTGCAGTGAATGATGGACAGCAAATCAAAGACACTCTTGGAATCCATAATGAAGAGGGAATGGGAACATACTCGGGAATACCAGAGGATATTAGCGGATCTAAGTGCAAGCTCTTCGCTTTCCTAAAAGAAAAACTTTTACATAGAGTGAATGGTTGGATAGGTAGATGGCTATCGAAAGGAGGGAAGGAAGTTTTGATCAAATCTATTCTCCTAGCTCTTCTCACATATGTCATGTCAAGCTTTTTACTCCCTATGGAGATTTGCGAGAACCTTGCAAGTGCCATAGCACAATTCTAGTGGAGCTCAAACCCACCAAAACGAGGGATTCACTGGGCTAAATGGGAAAAGATGTGTGCTCCCAGAGAGGAAGGTGGAGTTGGATTCCACATGATCCATGAATTTAATTTAGCTTTGCTAGCAAAGCAGCTATGGCGTCTTGTTCAATACCCGGATTCATTAGTAGCGAGAGTACTTAAGGGAAAATATTACCGTCTCAGTTCGCCCCTGCGAATTGCCGCGGTGGATAACCCATCTTATGTGTGGACGAGTATTTCAGCGGCGAAGAAGCTTTTACTTTTCGGTATCAGGAGTAAAGTGCATTCAAGATATGAAATCAATGTCTGGCAGGATCCGTGGATTCCTTCGACGCCAGCAAGGCCGGCCCGACCCAGGGCCCCAGTGGTAAATCCGAAGATGCTTGTAAGTAGCCTTATTAACTTTGAATCAAAGGAATGGGACGCTCTGATACTGGCACAGTATGTTGATCAAGAGGATATACAGTTGATTATGAGTTTGGCCATAAGCCCGACCCTTCGAAGGGATTCTTTCTGCTGGAGTTACACTAAAAATGGCCAATATACTGTTAAGTCTGGGTATTGGGTTGCTACAAATATTTTGAAAGCAGAGGAGGAAACAGAAGTTTTACAGCCTAGCATAACGGAACTTCAAGCCTTTGCTTGGAAAGTGAACGCACCTCAGAAAATCCGTCATCTCATATGGCAATTAATTTCAGGGCAGGTAGCAGTAACAAAGAATTTAATACGTCGGAATATGCGGTGTGATAATTACTTCCCAAGATGTGGAGAGCCAGAGAAAAATGTTACCCACACGATCTTTGAATGCCCACCAGCCTTACAAGCATGAGAACTATCATCTACACCATCGAGTTCTCAAACCTTTCCAGTATCAAGCTTTTATGCTAACATGGATTACCTGTTCTGGAAGAAAAATAATATAAAGAAGCCGGAAGATGACAGAGATCCTTATCCTTGGATAATTTGGTACATCTGGAAAAAGAATGATAAGCTATTTAGGGAGATAGATAGGGACCCTTTGGAACTGGTCCGGTATGCAGAGAGTGATTGTCAGGCTTGGTATAATGCTAAAGAGTCTATACCTACTCCCCCACAGGCATCAATTACTGAAGAAACACAAGCCTTAAGCTTGGATAATATGTGTATGGTGGATGGTTCATGGACATCCACAGATCAATTCAGCGGCATCAGATGGTATTGGAACACTACAAGAAAACACAAATTTAACGACGGCCAAAATCGTCGTTATTTCCTCGGAAAAGAAGACTTACGAGGAAATGGCGATGAAAGGCGTTTCGTCGTTATATGATTGTCGTAAGAGAAGATTCGTCGCCATTTCCTCGTTAATTAGCGAGGTTATATTTTCCTCGTAAAGAAGAATTAAGTTTTCGTCGTAAAGACCACGTGGGGTTTCCACGTAACGCGGTCGTTGTGCTTCCTCGTAAGAAACTCGTAAATGATTCGTCGTAAAA
>NC_027752.1:15952026-15968672 GCF_000695525.1 Brassica oleracea var. oleracea
TTGAACAACACCGATTTTTTTCTGAAGACAATTTGAATATCGGAACGGGAACTTGCCCATTGCTTTTAATATGTAACTCGCTTCTTGAGCAAATATCCGGCAAGTCCAACCTCGATTTTATGTTGTCTTTTGTCTTCCCTGGGACATTCAATATTGTATTCATGATGTTCTCAAAGAAATTCTTCTCTATATGCATCACATCAAGGTTGTGGCGCAGAAGGAGATCCTTCCAATATGGTAACTCCCAAAATATACTCTTCTTGTGCCAGTTGTGATGAACACCGTAAGAATCAGGCATATTACGAGGGACATGCCAATTACCACCCCAGCGAACTGTTTCGTTAGCTCCGTAGTAGTCGATTTGCGCTTCAATTTGTTCTCCAGTTAGATATGGAGGAGGAGTGTCTCTCACAACCTTTTTGTGCCTAAACAAATTCTTGTTTCTTCGGTACGGATGGCCAACTGGAAGAAATCGACGGTGACAATCGAACCAACTTGTCTTTCTACCATTCTTCAGTTGAAATGCATCTGTCGTTCCATTACAATATGGACAAGCTAATCTCCCATGTGTAGTCCATCCAGACAACATCCCATAGGCAGGAAAGTCACTTATGGTCCACAAAAGCATAGCTCGCATCGTAAAATTCTTCTTCGTTGAGCAGTCATACGTCCTCACCCCTGTTGACCACAAATCTTTCAACTCTTTTATCAGTGGTTGTAGGAAAACATCAAGTGACCTTTTTGGATGCTTCGGACCGGGTATTAATATGGTCAAGAATAAAAACTCCCGTTGCATGCACATCTCCGGTGGCAGGTTGTATGGCGTAAGAAAGACAGGCCACAATGAATATTGTCTCCCTGACATTCCAAATGGACTAAATCCATCTGTGCATAATCCGAGGTACACATTCCGGCTATTGCTAGCGAAATTCGGATGTACTTTGTTAAAATTTTTCCAGGCTCTTGCATCTGATGGATGAGTCATCTCACCATCCGTCTGAGTATGCTCGGCATGCCACCTCATCTTTCCAGCAGTCTGCTCCGATTGGTACAATCTTTTCAATCTATCTGTAATTGGTAGGTACCACATCCTTTGGTACGGTACCCTATTACGTCCCCTTCCTTGCGGCTTGAATCGTGGTTTCTTGCAGAATCGACATTCTTCCAACTTCTCATCATCTCCCCAGTAGATCATGCAGTTGTCGATGCAAACATCTATCATCTCCGAAGGCAACCCAAGACTATAAACCAGTTTCTGAATCTCATAATAAGAATCAGCAGACTCATTGTCTTCCGGCAAATACTCTTTAAATAAATCTGCCCATTCGTTCATGCAACTTTCAGGTAGATTGTGATCAGTTTTAATATTCATCATTCTAGCAGCCAATGACAATTTAGAGAGACCTTCTCTACAACCACTGTAAAGTGGTTGATTTGCCGCATCTAACATTTCATAAAACTTTTTTGAATCTATGTTAGGTTCTTCATCTTCATCATCATGAGCTACGAATGCATCAGTTACCATATCATGAACCCTATCATAATCTACCATCGGCTGATCCTCCTGATGGTAACTATGTGCATTATGCAATTGATGATCAACCGGTTCTTCTTGAAAGTTGCTATTACTACTACTAGCTTCATTCTGATCATAACTATAATCTTCTCCATGTTGAAACCAGATATAATAATTTGGCGTGAAACCTCTATTTACTAAATGCTTCCAAACATTTTCACGATTTGCCAACTTTGAATTGTTACATTTCCTACAAGGACAGAATATTTTACCGCTTTCTTGGGCGAGCGGTGTAGAATCTGCTTGATGCATAAAACGCTCCAACCCAGCAAGATATTCTTTCGTCACTCTCCCGTTAGCATCTCTATGCATATACATCCACCTCCGCAACTCGAAAATATTTCCCAAGCCCGACATTTTTTTCACGTTTTTTTTCTTGTTGGTGTGCTTAAAATTATGTTCAAACCTCCATATATATAGAAAATTTTCGAATCTGGTAGTTGAATTTTGCTAGGAATTTACGACGAAAAATTAGGTTGGTGGCAAAAAAAACGTGTTAAGTTGGTGGATTTCTCGTTCTTTCCTCGTAAGTTATTTCCTCGTAAAAATCATGCTAAAATTACGACGAATTTGCGACGAAACACATTTTTCTCGGAAAAACCACGTCAACTTACGACGATTCTACGAGGAAAAGCTTTACTCGGTATTTTACAAGGCCATTACGTGGAAACTTTATTTCCTCGCAATTTCATCGTTAAGTCATCGTAATTTCACGAGGAATAGTTTTCCTTGTTAAATTTCCTTGCTAAAACTGTGTTTTCTTGTAGTGGAAGGACAACACGGAGAAGATTCAACTTATGGGGACACGGAACTTAAGAAGGCGGGAGACAACATTACACTCGGAACTGGAAGCGTTGAAATGGGCTTTTGAATGCATGCTTCAGCATTCAAACTGTCAAAACTTTGGAACAGATTGTAAGGACCTGATTGCGATGGTAAAGGATCCCCAAGCATGGCCAAACTTTTCAACGGAGCTGGAAGTCATCCAACTCATCCTGATGTGTTATTCGGATTTCAAGATCACCTACGTGCCAAGAGCGCATAATAAAATTGTTGATTCTTTAGCTAGGAATGCTCGATCTTTTCACATATCTCTTTGTTTTATTGGTTGTTCTATTCCGGTATGGTTACCCAGACCACCTTATGTTTGAGTAATAGAATAGCCGTTTGTTACAAAAAAAAAAAAAAAAAAAAAAAAAAAAACATTGAAAATTTGTATAACAACATTCTTATATTTAACATAATTACTGTATTTGAAAATATCATCTCGCATATCAAAACAGTTTTACATATAGACTTTTCAATGCCATAGTTAAGAACATTATCTAGCTCATTAATATTTTAAATATTGTACGTTAAAAAAAATTAATGGATTAAAGACCACATAAATTATTTTCTTTCTAAATTATACTCCCTCTGTTTCTAAAAGATCCATATTCTAATTTTTTCACACATTTTAATAAAACACATTAAATTTGCATAATTTTTGGTGTTTATCTTCTTTCCACAATTTTAAGCCAATAAAACATCAATTAGTGCAATTAAGATTTTTGAAATTTGCAATTAGTTAATAAAACATGCATTGAAAATGTAAAAAATAAATCTTTTAGAAACAAAATTTTTTTCTAGAATATGTATCTTTAAGGAACGGAGGGAGTAATATATTGAAACACTTATAGTATAACAATATTTATACAATTAAAATATTAAAAAAATCTATTTTTCTCTGTAACTAAAATGTCAATTTTCCAAAAATATCCTAAATTTTCAAAGGAAATTAATTTTCAAAGGAAATTAATTTTCATTAGTGACGATTTTATCTTTTGGATTTTTCGCTTTAAACTATACATACCCATTAATTTAATTCAATGCATCTATGGCTCATTAAGAAAGTCTATTCCAATAATCACAATTTTTTTATTAATAATTTTAAACCGTATGCTTCTAAACAAAAGACATAAATTATTTACTTTAAACTTGTAATAGTATTGATCATTACAAAATCTATAAATTAAAATGCATAACATAAATACAATGCATTTACTTTATATGACAAGTTAAATCATTTTATTCAGTTTTATGTACACTTATAAAATATATGAGAAGTTTAACCAAAAAGTTTTGGAAAAACGACATATTTCTACACCAGAAGTATCATATAGTAACAGATCCACACGATCATTCAACCTTGTCTTAATTGCCAATATGATAAGTTTGACAACCTATTCCCCCCCCAATTTAAAAGTTCAAAACCAGAACCCACATGAACCTACATTTAGCCTATTAAAATTGGTTTACTGGGTTTTTAGTTTAAGCCAAACCAATAAAAAAACTAATTAAACCTAAGAAAACCCGTTTACGACCCGATTTGCGATTATAAACCGTAATTTAACTTAACCGGTTTTGATTAAGCCAAAAAACCCCAATTCTCTTTATCTCTCTCACGCGTTGTGAACCCTAGGCAAGACTGAAGCTTTGAATCTATTTCGTCGACTGTTCTTTCTGCCTAATCGGTTAGGTCAGGTGATTTCGTCGCCTCATCTTCTTCCTTTTCGAGTTTCTATTATGCCTACTCTCTGTTTCAAACTGAATCAATTTTGCTTATTCTCTGTTTCAATTTCGAGTTTATAGTATGATAATCTTGGTTTATTTTCTTGTAGAATTTCTCAGGAAAGAGGAACTGATGTAAATGTTGGGTGGAATGATGGCCCTGAATTCGACCAGGGTTACGATTCTGATGGTGAAAATCGACGTGAGCGTAACGACTTCAACATTGAGAAAGGATTAGCTTCACACTTTGACATTCTTGGTACCACGATTTCGCCACACAAGCATCTCTTTGGCACACCAACTACTCGTCCTCTTCGACGAACATCTGATCTCTCTGTCGAAGCTCCACTGGCATTGCTCATCTTTGATTTTCACCGGCTGAAGAGCTTCTGGGTTCGTTTTTTTTAGGGTTCATACAATTGGGAGTTCTTAAAAACTGGATTCGAACCGGGTTAACTTATCAGATCTCTGGTCGGGTTAATTTCTGTCTTTTGGTTTGGTTACCTCTTCTGAACCACTAAATTGATGAATAACCGAATTCTAGTGTGGAAATAGGTCGTTTTCCCAAAAAAATTAAAAAATATTATGAGAAATTTTTTGGATTTTTGTTGAGTCATCCGGTGTTGGTTCACATGTTAATGGTGGGCTTTTGGGTTTTATCGGATTTTGAGTTAATAGGTTTTATTAAATCCAAATTTTGTGAAAACATATCAGTTGGTAGAACCTCTGATAGAATACTACATGAAGAACATAAACCAATCTTGATTATATACGGTCACGAGGTTTACCAGTTCGACCGGATCAGATATAAAAATACTGCTTATATCTTAATTCGTTTATAAACTACATATGTACCCACTAAAAAGAGTTAAATAATTTGTAAAATAGAATGCTTTTTTTGCACCATTTAAATGCAGATGCACTATTAGTCCTCAGCATTCGGTTTTTGTTTGAGTATTTTGTTTTTGGTGTTTTGGTTTTAGATATTTAGGAACCGTTCATGTATTTACTAAGTTTAATTTGGTTTCAGTTTGGTTATTTTGGCCTATGGTTCGGTTTAGTAGCAAAGTTGGGAACCGGTTTATATGTAAAAATGTTTGGGTCCAATTCAGTTCCGGTTTGATTATGTTTTTTGGATAATTTATGATTTATCAATAAAAATATCGGATAACTTGTAGTTTTAAGTTTAAATATTTAGTAATTCGGGTTTTTCAGATAAAAATATCGAATAACTCGGATAGTTTTTAATAGTTTGAATAAAAAATATTCAGGTAATTTGGTTTTCAGATAATTCGGTTTATACATAGTATATTTAAGATATCTGGTTATTTAGAAATTAAATATAACAAATATTTATAATTATATAATTTGTATTCAGGTATCTATTTGGTTCTCAATTCGGTTTCAACCTTTTGGTTCCAGAGATATATAATATGCGGTTATTTATGAAATTCAGTTCAATATTGGTTTCGTTTTTTCAGTTTGGTGTATTTCGGTTCGTGGTTCCGGATAAATGTAACCCAAACCTATACGCAATTTAATAATAAAAAAATTAAAAGATTATTTAATATCGGAAAAAAACCCGCTTCTTTCCAAGCGTGGGTCAAAGTGTAGTCTTAACTTAAGGTTGAATAGGACTTGTGATTTGTAGACATGTCGATTATGGCCGAAGCTCACAATCCGATCCCGCCTAGCCCTGTAAATTACCGGGCTTGGGTTTAATTATGTAAACTAAAAAAATGGGCATTTCGGCTTAGCCCACTTCGGTTTCACTGTTTTGAACTTAACCTCGTTTGAGATAGGGCCAACTCGAAAACCTGAAACAAATATTTTAATTTATTTAATTATTTAACAATGATGCCCATGTCTTAAACAAATAGAATTTCGATAACTGTAGCGGCATCAAAGTCTAGTATTAGCATTTGTGCTCATGTCTTAAAAATATATATATATATAATTTGTCGCCTACCAAAACATGTTGAACCACTGATTTGTACATACTTAGTTGGAAGGATTTACGCTTTGCAATCCATATATTTTTTAAAAATTATTATTATCATTTTTTGACACCAAACATCTATTCTATTACTTGAACTTGAGGTGGTCTGATTAACCAAACCGGAATAGAACAATCAATGTGACAAAATTTTCTATAAAAAGACTTTGCATGCCTAGCTAGAAAATCAACAATTCAATTTTGCACTCTTAGGATGTGAAAAATATTGAAATCCGGAAAACATATCTTTAGAGTCTGTATCGTCCCCAATTATGCTGCAAAACTTGGCCAAGATTAGGGTTCCTTCATCAATGCTATCAGATCTTTGTAGTCTGTCCCGAAGTGTTGATATGTTAAATGTTGAAGCATGATTTCCCCTGCCCATGTCAATTCCTCTAATTATGTATGCAAAGCAGCCTCTCGCCTTCTTAAGTTCTGCATCCCCATAAGTTACATTTTACCCAAGCCATCGATCCAAATCCATCCGCATCCACTAAACTGAAATGTAGAGGTACATGATTTTATACCAAAGGCTTCACTGTACATATAGATACAATCAGGAAAATAGTGCATGATTTTTTCAAAGTTTGATTCGTCATAATGTATATTATTAGAAAAATACGAAATGAGTATTACAGTTTAGTATGATTTTGATCGTGTAAAGATAATTTTTTGTTAATATTGTGTTAGTCTTGGTGACTTACATAGTAAAGTTAATGATGACTATTTTTAGCAGTTTGTTTTAATTTGTTTGTGTTTCTTTGTTTCAATGTATATAAACTGAATAAGTTATGTGAAACTTATCCGTAGTTTCTTATGCTAGTGATTTATCCAATATTTTTTAATAAAAATAAAAATATCTCATTTATAATTATTATAGTTGTTTTTATAATTTTAAATGATATCATAGTATTTCATTACAAATTTATGTCTAAACTTGGAAAATTATGGTTTAAGTTTGAAATCCTGAAATAATTTTCTTAGAAAATATATTGTTTTAAATTTTAAACTAGAAACTATTCAAATATTTTTCTCATTTGTTCAAATAAAAAAAAAATATTGAATATTCAAATCAGGAAGAAAATGGCTCTGAGTGCGATTTTTTGGCGATTTTTTAGTTACTTTTTAAATTTATTTTGCTTAGTAGCTGCTGTGTTTTTCTCGCAGGTTTTGATTTTCTGGCTTCGCCGTTGGTAGGTTATCAGACGGTTCTCCACAAAAAGCCTTCCACCTCTGTAGTGGGTGATTTTGGCCACTACAATGAATCATTTTCTTGGTCAATAAGATTTCTAACCCCTTTATTAACCTGTTTAAATGAGGGAAAAATCTCAAGCTTTCACCGTTTGATCAGAAACCTGAATGGCTAAGAGTATGGTGTTGATCAATACCCCCTCGATGAGACTGCACCTTAAGCTCTTAAATGAGGTCAATGATGGTGATTTTGGATATCTCTTATGAGTTCTGGGCTGGAAATTGTTAGGTTTCTAAGATGAGTTCAAGTTCTTGGAAATACCTTCCAAGGTTGGTACTTATAGATGTGGTTTGCAACAGGTAGGGTGAAAGTGAATAGTTCTGAAAGATATGTGAGTTTCTGCATTTTCAAACCTCTTTAACATGGTCAGTTATTTGTTTTGCTTGAGGACAATCAAATGCTAAGTCTGGAGAAGTTGATATATCATGGATATAAGTCTATTTTAAAGTCTTTAATATATGTTTCAAGTTGTTTTTAGAATCTTTGCATGCTTAGGTATGTTTTGGAAAAAAAATTATATTATGGAAAATTTTGGAGCATGGAGAGAGTTGCTGCTGAACAAAGCAAGTCGTAGTTGTTCGGCACCCATCCTGACCAAGCAAACCTGACATGTTTTATCAAGTTTAAGAAATTGTACATTGGCCCAAAAGTCTTCAGTTTTTCAAGAAAGCCGCAGACGTATTTTAACATATATTAATTATTTACGCCATTGCTTAGGCTATAATATTCTATTATTCAGAACTTAAGAGAGACAAATCATAACTCATTAGAGAGAAGATTTCACACTCTTGTACATCTCTTATGCAGCAGATCATGCTTTGTGTTTTATTGATCATATCTGAGTAAACCACATGTTAGATTTAGGATTTTCTAGAGTTAAGGATGAATTTCTAAGCTGATAGAAATGCTAGGGAAATCTATAGAATTCTTCATTTGGATTGTTCTTAATGCTAAATTTGGACTGACAACATGAAATATATATCTAAGGATAATTAGTAAAAACGTGAATGTTGTTGATTGCATGTAGAAATATTAGATGAGTTAAATGTGTATTTGCAAATAGAATTGGTTTAAGGATTTAGTGAATTTATTTAACCTTAACTTAATGATTGACTGAACTGATTGAATTATCAAAGAGATTTGGAATTTTAGTATCTAGGCATAAATAGTCTATGCAACAAAATTGAATGATTTTCTTGTTGCGATTTGAGTTCTAAAACTGTTCTTCATAAACCCTTAGCATATGTTCATATTAGTTGTTGATTTCCCTAAGTCTAGTGCCTTTCTCATCTATTTTACAACCTTTTTTATTTCTTACTTTATTGCATTACAGTTATTACTGTCTAGCTTAATTTTTTTTTTTCTGCCTAGCTTAATTTGATAACGATAAATCTACTGAGTGATCTGAGTCTTTGTGACAAAGATAAAGGAGAGACTGAGAGTAAGTTTGTCTCAGGAAGCATCAGCCGAGAAGCATATCTATAATAATAAAGAAGCCTGAGCGATCTAATCCCAGAATGTAAAAAAGAAAAAAAAAAAAAAGAAGAAGTCATACGAAGACAAACCTCAAGGAAAGAAGAAGCAAAGTTATATTTACAATCAGAAAATATATACGAATCTGATTAAAAACAATAGTAAGAAAAATATTAAATACATAGTCATGATGTGAGAAATGGAATCGTTAAGGTGAGATAAATCAGGAGATCGTTAGTGTAAATTGAGTCTTAATTTATATATCATTAAATTATGGAAAATTACAATGCAATCACCAATTTATCATTAACATATTTTTTAATTAGTGTTGATGTTAATTTATATGAAATTTTACTAGGTTACTATTGCATTTTCTTATTGGAATTGTTGTGTTATGTTTTTGAAATATATCGTAAAGTTTGAATGTTAATTGTTTGTTAACACCAATATTAACTTGTTACAACAAGAATATATATACATATATCATGGTAATGTTCATAATCACAACAAATAAATAATATGCGTCAGATGAAACAAACACAAATATATAATTATATATATTGAATATGTAAGAATAAGAAAACAGTGGTAATTTACAAATTTGAACGTATTTATGAAACAAAATTCCAGAAATAGTTCCAGATGAAATCACCAACTGTAGGTACAATATATTATTCATGACTTGGTATTTGTTTGTCGCAAAACCTTTTGCAAGCTTCTTAACAAATAGTCAGATCATCTTTTTGGCTACTTTCATACACTGATTCGGGATGCAGTGTTTGACACATTTTTCAACGCTGGTTGAAAGAGAATTTTGTGTTGAAAACATCATTGTATTGTACATATAACTACAATCATGAAAATAGTGCATGATTTTTTCAAAGTTTGAGTCGTCATAATGTATTTTAATAAAACAAGTATGAAATGAGTATCACAGTTTAGTATGATTTTGATCGTGAAAGATGATTGTGTGGTAATATTGTGTTATTCTTGGTGATTTATATAGTAAAGTTAATGATGACTATTTTTAGCAGTTTGTTTTAATTTGTTTGTTGTTTCTCTGTTTTAACGTATATAAACAAATTTACGGCAGTATCATGTTACTATTGCAACGGATCGCTCTCAATTGGTGAAGATGGTTTCAAAACCAGAGGAATGACCAGCCTTTGAAAGTTATCTAGAAGACATCAAGCTCTTGAGAAGAAGCTTCACTCATCCTGAGCTCATTCATATACCACGAACGCAGCACAAGAAGGCGGACAATCTCAGAAAACAACTCTCATTTGTCATTCATATAGATGCAGAACTCCAGGTTTTGTTTACGGAGTCTTAATTGAATTTGTTCAGTTGATGACAAAAAAAATTGTATATAAACAAATAAGTTGTGTGAAACTTATCTATATTTTCTTATGTTACTTATCTATCCAAATTTTGTTATAATAATATTATATATCTCATTTATTATTACTCTAGTTATTTTCTTATAATTATAAATGGTATCACAGTATTTCATTAAAAATTATGTCTAAACTCGCAAAATTATAGGTTATTTTGAAGGGGAATTTATCAAATATGACTCAAAACTTGATTTTAAATGCCAAATTATACTCAAACTTGAATCAAATGCAAAACTAACCTAAAAGCCTTGTGAGATTACAGTCAACCCCTTGTGACCAAACAAAAAAAAACAGAATTTATTTTTACGAATATAGCCCTGGAAAGTCTTCTGAGTCTTCTGAGATATTGTACGTCGTCTAGACGACGTCCATGGAAGTCTTCTGGTATAGTTGATCTTAAAAATAATTTATTAATTTTTTAAAAAATATTTTGATAGGTGAAAAATTAAAATCATGGAATTATAAACAGTTTTAGGTGATACAAATTAAGATATAATAAAATTGAAGTGTTTTCAACATAGATGAGTGAAAGTAGTGAATCATGATATTCTTTGGTCTAGGGTTTGGCAACATATGTTATAGTCTTGTATGTATTCTTAGGGTTAGATTTTGGAAAACTTAAATATTTTTTTGAAAAATTTAATTTTTACCTACATGTGATTATTTCTGTGTATAGTAAACATTTTTTAAGTTTAATTTGATTTTATGAAGTGTTTAGTTAATTAATTTAGTTTAGAGGTTGTGTTTAGGGTCTAGACGACTTTCATGTAAGTCGCCTGGAGAATAATTTAAAGTAGACGACTTACATGGAAGTCGTCCAAACCGGACCGAACCTTTAATTTTACAAATGTACTTTTAAACCTAACCGCATCATTTACCGGACATATAAATATTATTTTTTCACTTTTTCACAAAATTTCGAAACTCTAGCGCCGTTTCTCTCCAAGGGAGATTACGAAGGAGATGCTCTGATTTCTCACCGCCGGTAATTTCTCGTATTTTGTAGTTCTCACCGCTGGTAATCTCTCCTCTTACAACAAATCTTGTTTCTCCTTCATGCCGTAGAGTATTTTAGTAGTTTAAACAGACTATCCGCTTCCTTTTTTCAGATCTGAAACCACGTATCGTTGAATTCCGCCACCGGTAAGTTATTTCTCTTGTCTTAAGGCGCTTAGCCGCCGTAAAAACCTAAAAATTTTAGTCTTTTTTTTTATCAAACCTTGCATCATATATAATAATAAACTACTGGGTTTGTCGCTCTCTGAAAGGGAGTTTGACATTACAATCAAAGCGTTCTTCGCTAGGCTATCAGCAGCCTCATTACACAAACGTGGAACATACCGAAAAGAAACAGAATTTAGAGAGAGACTCAGCAAGGATATATCACTGAGAATTCCTTGGAGTTCAGTCACAGATGAATTTCCTTTGAGCAGGGCAACTAGACTTTTAGAGTCTGAGAAACAGATCAAGTCTTTAACGCCTGCAAGGACAGCAGTTGAAAGTGCTGATTTTAACGCCAACGCTTCCGCAACCAAGGCTGAAGCTACATAACGGCGAGAGGATGAACCCTGTCTAAGGGTGAGTCCCGAGTTGTTATAACAAACCCAGCCAAAACCACCTGCAAAAGAAACTCTATTCCAAGCAGCATCAACATAACAATGTATTGCATCAACGTTTGAGGTTTCGTTACAGCGGATGGGTCTTAGTCACAAGTTCTGTTTCAGAGAAAGACTTGTCTTCGAACTGAAGCTTATTTCGGTTAGTCCAGAGGAGCCATAGGATCCAGGGATACAGGGGGAGTTCAAGTTCCTAAAAATTGTAGTCTTGATTCTTCCTTTCCCATTGATTTTTGCAGATCTGTAACCGCTGGTGTCGTTGGAGACCATCTGTAAGTCATCCATCTCTTAAATAAATGGTTTTTCTATTTATTCTGCATGCTTAACAAGATTTTGAGATCTGTAAAAGACGATTGTTGTAGTGTAATATTGAAAGAGTACTCAGAAGACTTCCTGGAAGTCTTCCAGAGTGTAAGACTTCGTAGAACACTTACTGGAAGTCTTCCAGACGACTTAAGACTTCGTAGAAGACTTTCTGGAAGTCTTCCAGAGTATAATACTTCGTAGAAGACTTCCTGAAAGTCGTCTGAGTAGTCTTCTCACTAAAATTTACATGCAAGTCTTCCAGTATTTATATTGAGAATAGTGCACTTGTTATGTGTTTGAGATGCTTGTTTTTTATTGTTTTGCAGGCCGGAAAATGGATTTTCCAGAACTCCCTAACTTTATAAGGTTTGCAAGTCTCAATGTAGAACTTACATGCAGGGGGCTCTTCCCCTAATGTAAGTCTTCAAAAGAACTTACATGCAAGTCTTCCAGTATTCGTAATCGGAGGAAAGCCAAGAAACCCTAAATTTCCTTAAGGTCACAGATTCTCTGCGAGAGCCAAAGACAAGTGACCAAATAAATGCAGAAAATATGAAAAAACAATAAAACGAATTTATGGAGAAAGTAGATCTTTATTTTGGATCTGCGTAAGAACATTGGGATTATTACAAAAGATTATAAAAGCTTTGGCCACAAGAACTGTCAGCGAGTTCCCTAGTTCTAGCCACCAAAAACCTTATACCTAGTTGAGTCGCAGCTCGATAACAACAAACGAAAAAGACATGAAAATAAGTTTTGATAAGATTTGGGACTGGACCTTATGAAAGGTTGCCTACGTATCCCTTTCGAGGATCAAGTCGGATGTAGTTCAATTAGAATGGTTCGAACAAGAGTTCAAACTTCCTGGCTGAGTTCGTCTAGTATGAGTGCAAGTCATAGAAACCGAACTTGTCGAGAATAAAGCCTAAAGTTTCTAAGTGCAGAAAGTTCTAAGAGTCAAAAAGAATTTTGTCCCATGTGCTCCCCTCCTTGGATCCCATTATAAATGCCTTTAAGGTCGGATGTCTTTCCTTTTCTGCCCCTGATTCGAGTTTATCCTCTCGCAGAAATATTCCATTTTCCCGATCTTCGTGATTATCCCTTGAAACTTGACATTTATCTTCAAACTTGACATTTATCTCTTTTCACGAATATTCGATAAACCGTCATAGTGACTTTGGGCTGATTTTCTCGTAAAAAATCGTAAGTGGGTTTTTGCCGCGTTTTAGACCCTTTGGGCCGTTTTTCGTCTAAAACGTTTTTACGATTTCTTTCAGAAGAATTGCATTCAGTACGACGTCGGTTTTACGAAATAGCAGAAATAAATCGTACAGCCGAGATAACCATGGTGCTAAGTTAACCGTTATCGTTTTATACGATTGATCCAAACTTATACGAGAAAATAAGTCTTCGTCGTTTTTATCGTAAAGTTTCAACGGCAACTCCGATTGAGACGAAACAAGTGACAGTTTGATCGAGACCCGAAGGTGGAAGTTCCAGAGAGAATGCATTGTGCAGGACTGATCCAACTTGGCAAAGGCGGATTTGGACAAGACTGATCTAACTCGCCGTTGGGCGAGTTGGAGACGGATCATCCAACTTGCCCACAACTAGTTGGATTTAGTTCATCCAACTCGCCCAACGGCAAGTTGGATTTGTTGATCCAACTCGCTATTGGGTGAGTTGGATTGGTCTATCCAACTCGGCGTTGGGCGAGTTGGATCGATTGGTCTGACTCGCCATTGGGCGAGTTGAGTGTGGCTTGGCCATTTCGCCTGACGACGGGTCGAACGATCCATGGTTTTGTTGCTTCGATGATCGGGAATAGTCCATTCGAGGGATTGAATGATCCTTGTAGAGGAGCTTGTCGTGTGATGAGCATTTAAAAATACAAAGTTTTAGTTTTCTATATTCTTATTTTCTTTAAAAAGATTTTTCGGGAACTTTCCAACATTCATTCGTCGTTACCGATTTTGACCCCAACAGTTAGCCCCCCCAGCTCGCAAGTTTCGAGTTCGATTCTTGCGTTCGGCTAGATAGGTTAGGCAAGTTAAGCGGAATCAATGGTTGAAAGTGGTATGCTCACTTTAAGTGAAATGCGATAAGATTGGGGCTGCGCCTTGAAAAGGCTGCCTACGTACCCTTGTCGAAAGGATAAAGCCTTTCGTAGTTCATCCTGGAGTTAAGATTCTTAAGACCTGTTTTCTAGTGAGACCTTTACGGTCCAGTTATGTGTCGTGTAGAGGTTATCAGGCATGTTGCTGTCGATGGCATTTTATATTGGACCTTTCTCGGCCTCGAGACTAGCTTTGTTGGCTTTTTCCTTTGGCCAAGTGTGGCCGCATATATATTTTTGGGATTAGCTGCGTGTGGCTTTGAACCCTACCGCTTCGCGGCTTCTTTTTTAATGAATTGAGTTTAGCGTTTTAAGAGCATGTTTGTATTCGTATGAATGTAGAGGGAAGTTTATGAGTTGCCATCTCATATTCAAACTCTTTGATAGATCGTCGTATTCGTCATTCGTATTGGGCGAAGAAACTTTACAAAGATTCGTGAATGTTGGAATATACGAAGAGGCAACTTTTGGGATCTCGTATAATCAAATACCATGCCTTAAGATGTTAAAGACCAGTGTGATGGGTTTAGGGTAAGACCTAGGTTTACCATCGGTTTTAGGGTGTGAGATGACTACTTTGGCTTACGTATTCCCTTATGCGGTCTCAACCTGATTCCTACCGATTTAAAGTTTGCGATAGATTCTCGGCTTATACGACTTGTATGGTAAGAATGGAGCAACTCTCCAATACAATTTCTTAGTCGTGGAAGTGCTGACCAAACTTTTGGATTTTTTTTAATAGCGCTATTATCCTTGTGTCGGATGTCTGAGAGCTATCTCTATAAGATCGCTGGGTTTGTTTAGGATGTTAAGAGTTTGTTGTGATCAGCAACAAACATAATGGTAGATGTTACCGTTTCTGAGTCTTCGCGAAGAATAGGTGTTATGTGCGTATGACTGTTTGGTCTTCCAAGAAGGTGTCTTTATCGAGGAAGGTAATTTTGTCGAAAAACGGTTCTTCAGGCGTCTGCGACGTCTCGCGATGCTGCAGATTGGTTTTCTTTCGTATGCCGTGTTTCGTGCATGAAATGTTCGCGGGCTTGGAGATGTTTCGCAATACTGCTAGGGTTTAGTCTTAATCCTGCGTTGGAGAAATATTTTGGTTTATCTACGGATATTTGCAGCCATAGTTGTTGTTCCTATTTGGATGTTAAGGGTTTTGATTTATGATAGGAATTAGGACCAAGGGGTCGCGTGGAATAAATTTTTTTTAAATGAAAATTGGCAATAGAGAAGAGAGACCGTCAAAAGTACCTATAGATGTTTTTATAACTCTATTTGAAACTGCTTTGCCAAATTTAATTATATGATTAATTATATTTATTTTATCACTTAAATTTTAATTCAATAATCTATTTAAATAAAAATTGTTATTATTATAAATTTTAGATACCTATTCACGTATATAACCAATATGTAAGATATCAATATCTAAGTATTAAACAAATTAAAAAATTGCGAAACATCTCCAAGCCCGCGAACATTTGTAAGATATATGATATCAATATCTAAGATATTGATTATATACTTAATAATCAAATAGGAACAACAACTATGGCTGCAAATATGTAAGATATCAATATCTAAGTATTAAACAAATTAAAAAATTGTTAAAGGTGGAGAGAACCAAAATAAGTTCCCGTTTATGTCCTCAACAGAAAAGTATGATACTTTGAGACAATGGGTCATTCCATAATTGGTTTTACTTTCTTTATGTGTTTTAAAATTTAACCGTTAAATAAATTATAGTAAAATATTAATATCTTACATATTAGATACCCTTGTTAGAGCAGCTCCAACCATAGTATTAGGAAGGAGTTTTAAAACTTAAAAGAAAAAATAAAATCAGAAAAATAAGACAGAGAGTTAGAAAAAGTTCTTTAAATAAGACTTTTTAAGACCTCTTGGAAATTAAAGCAAGATATGTCATTTTGTTAATTTTTCAAAAGTTCTAAAAATGCATACTCCCTCATTTTCTAAATAGATGATGTTTTAGGGAGTTTTTGATGTTTCAAAATATATGATGTTTTCATATATCAATGTACTTTTTAACTTTATCAAAAATTGTGTAACCAATGATATTTTGTAATCTATTTTGTGATTGGTTGAATAACATTTAATTTATATTTTAATGATATTTTTAAGATAAAAAAATAAGTTTCTTAATAGTTGTGCACAGTTTTAAAATTTCATGTATTTCGAAACAGATCAAATCTATATTATTAAAAGAGAAGTACCCATTAAAAAATACTCCTAAGTTTTCTAACTTATTTACATTTCCATGCCACTGAGAATTAAATTAAATTACCTATTTTAAAATGTTTGTCTTTTCCAGTTAAATTAATGAGTTTTCCTTAATCAAAT
>NC_027752.1:15968809-15977422 GCF_000695525.1 Brassica oleracea var. oleracea
CAGCTTATTACGGACGAGTACGGCCCAATAATGAACTTGAATTTTATTTTTACGAAAACGTGAATCACTTGACTTATGTAATATTTAAAATATATTAACTACAATATAAAAAATGTATATAACCTACATATACTTTAGTTTGAAATGATCATGCTCAAGTTTTATATAGTCAACTTACATTATGCATCGATCGATGTACAATAGTCAAACCACCTATAGTTTTCGTTTTCTTTATAAGATGTATCAACCAATCAATCATCCCACTGATCTAAGCTTTATAAAAAAATAAATCAATAAATACAAACTAAAAAATCTAATATCTTCTATTAATCAAAACAGAATATTTTCAATATCATATCTTTAATGTACCTATTAAATATAGAAACTGTAACCATAATTACACTAATTATAAGAAAAGATTTGATTCCAACCAATTGATCTATTACTTCGGTAATTGATTTGCTTGCAGAAGAGGAAACAATAAATTTAAAATTTATAAGAATATAAAGATATAGAGATTCCACCAATTGCCTATATTTGCGTATGATTTTCGCATAGAAGAAAAACAAACCACGGTTTAACGATTGTAAGATAAGGGTACAATACCATAATGTAAACTGACATCAACCTTTAAACAACAAGTCCACTTGACGCTGACGCAAGATAAAACTAAAGACCATAGAGAAAAAGAAAAGGAGGGACCATGACAACACACCATTAAACATAAAACCTTTCATTTATTCAAAGTTTTGAGGATAGATCAATGACCTATAGATTCCTTTCAGTTGCTGAAGGTTTGAGGATAGATCAACAACCTGTACATTAAAAAGAATAAATCATGAATCAATAAAATGTAAGTATTAATTATTGCCAAAGTCATAAGAATGTGCATATTAAATAGACTAAAATTCATAAATTAATCAATAGATCAACTAAATCTCATAAACTAACCAGTAAGAAAATTTTTTTTTTTACCATTTATTGATTGAGAAAATTTCTCAAGTGAGGGTCAATACATAGACCTTGTCTTTGGTATTCTGGATCGTACAGTCCATTTTTTTTGAAACACAACTTTCATTAAAACTTAACTTCAAGGACTACAAGGGAAAGAGGGAATTGGACATCCTCTTGAAAACAAATCATAAACTAAAATGGAAAATGAGATCAAATAGGATAAGTCTCCATATGAAGTTGACAGCGAATTCAAAACAAATTTTGAATGCGTCGAAGAAGCTACAACAAAGTCGGATAGCTGAGAAATAGTCACAAGTGACGTTGAGGGACAACCCTCACCAACGAGAAAAACCGAAGTAGTCTCGATTGCACTTTCTGGCCCCGTACAGACCGCTACGCAAAGTAACAAACCGGTAAGTAAGTTGAAACAAGGACTCAGCAGAGAATCCGAGAGAGCATCTCCGTTCATAGAAGGGAGGCATAGTTGTGAAAAACTCTCCTCGTTTGAGGAGGATGATGAAACCCATACCAGAGTTGGTGAACCCACATAAAAATTCTTCCAAAAGAGATGATATTGTAATAATCTCAGCTTATTGATCCCGAAGAATCCATCAAACATCTTTAATATAACCAAAAAGGCCATAACCACAACTATATATCGCATGTTTTGATTTGAAAATATGGGCTTTAGGTTCTTGGTAATCACCTTAGCAAAATTCGAGACGTCGTTGATCGAAATTGAAGGTCGGAGATGGTGCAGCAGATGTCGACTGAGAGATAGATGGTACTCACCGGCGGAGAGACGAGCTCACCGGAGCAAGCTGAGTGACCATCGAACCCAGATGTAGAGAGAGACGTTCGGTGATGATATGCAGATCCGCCGTTGAGGAAGGGGCACGCAAGGGGAGATGGCAGCTCACTAGGAGGAGAGAAAAGTGAAGATCTTCCGATGAGATTTGGATCTGAGCTTGAGTTGCCTTGCACTCTGGCACCATATGAGTAGAAAGGAGCGACATGCGGTAGTTTTGCTGTCTCACTTCCCGGAGATGGAAAGCAAGAGCTTGAGCGTTGAGAGCTTAACTCCATGATAAGTTGAAGAACTCGGCTAAGGTCGACAGTATAGCTTTTCCGTAGACAGCCAGAGTGAAGTTCACCAGGAAACGTTCCCGTGAACCTGAGAACAACGGTGGCGAGAGAATCCTCTCGACTCATCGCTGGAGAGCAGACCGATCAAGTAGGAAGAACCGTCAGGAGGACTATAGTGGAAACGAGGAGCCGAAGCTCATGTCTCCGACAAAGGCTCCGTCGGGTATCCCTTTCTTCGGTTTGCAAAAGGCTACGACTCCGTAGCATCTGAAATTTGAAGTGAGCAGCGAACAGTGGGATGAAGGCAGAAGACAGCGGCGATGAGAGAGACCAGCGCCGGCGTGAAAATGCGTCGCCGGCGCCGGAAGACATTGAAATTTGGTGTACCTCGAGCCCTGTGCCTGGGAGCGTTTAGGGCGAACTCCTATTATTACATGATTAGAATACTAATATATTTTTCTCTTTTAGAACCCTTCAGCACTTCCACCGTTAATGGTGCTCTTAATATGCTTATGGTTGGAATGCTCTTAGACTTCAGCCACGGATCAGCCACGGATAATAATAAAAGTAAAATAAATACCGTGATCAGCCACGGATTTATTGCCGCATCATCAGATTTTCAACATGGTTTGTGAAGACTAAAACTGGTTCAGGGGCATCTCGACACATCAATTTCTCTTCAATTCCTTTGATGTCAACGCTTCTGACACTCTTTCTCTCCACATTGTAGTAGAAAACATAAAATGGATAGGTCCAACGACTTGGCGCTTAAACAATTTCGCCCGTATCAGTTTCCCAGATTGATCTAAGTTGCAAATAAAAACTACGCGTTGACCATTTATCGCTCTCGTTATTATTTAGTAGAACCCATAACTAATAAACGTCACCATCATCAAGACTAGGGCACCTAACTTTCCCTTGTAGTTTATCAACGTCAAGAAGCTATTCAACACAGAGCTCTCCTCCTCTATTTGTAAAAACCTAAATTTCTGACTTAACATCAAAGCATGCTATCACGTAAGTTAAGTTGTTAAGAGAAATGCAATACAAAATCCCGTTGATGTATATCCCATTTTGGTGCGCCTCAGGAAAATGCAGAAACCCAGATTCGATCTTTCTCCACAATAGTTTTCATTTCCCTAACGTCAAGACTTGGTGTGAATTAGTTTGTTGCCTATACTTTCCCACGGAATGCACAAAACCTTGAACTGATTCTCGGTCTGATCATACCCGAGAAAGCTTCTTAAGTCGTTATTCTTGGCTCTCACTTTAGGTAGAGGTACGTGTTGACCAGTGCTAGGGTTACATATCACAAGAACACTATTTCCATATTTTCCTTTAACATCTGCTTGTTGTTAAGATGGATGAAAGATTTGACGGCTAACAAACTTCCTTGTACCAATCTCCGGAGAACCCCATATGATATTCTGCTGTTACAACACTTTTGGTCTCATCAACATTTTGAGGCTTAGGGGGTGAGAACAACTATCACTTGCCCCAAAATTTGAACGAGAACAAAAGACCTGACCGAGTGGGTAAACGCGCCAGGAAAGATTTCGTGAAATGTGGACTGCGAAAAGATTTCGCTGCTTCGAGACATAGCGACATAGTGCAATGCTTTTCACTGGTAATCTCTTGAGGATCTCAATGATGAGATCGAGGGGGAAACGACTCCGAGTTTCCTCCAATGTACGTTAAGGTGTGCATTGATGATTTTGTGCGGCGCTTGACAATTTTACGTGTTTCACCGGATTGTTGTTTTTCTTTATGTTCATGGCAAATTATGATATATATGGTCTAAGAATACAGTTAAAATACTATAGGTTTGTCGAATATTTAATTCCCTTGTTTTATAACTTCGAATCTTAAGTCTCCTATTTAGTGTATCATCTTGTTCAGCCATTCATCAACCTAACTTTGAGTTCATTTGGTAACAAATAATTTGTATATAGTACCATGATCTTATTATAATGTTGAATCTTATTTGTCAGGTCAAAAAAAAAATTACGTTTTAGGGGTCAGCTGATCCATCTCCCTCAGCCCAAGAAATCTCATTTGCTTATCTTGTGAGTTACCGAATAATCATACTCTCATAAATAGCTTGTATGACTTGATTCACAAATTAATGGTCTCGATTAACACATTTACGGAAGGAAAATGCAATATAGATGACACCGTTGAAAATATCAATCTCTCTACGGGATAATTTACCTAGCAGTTTATCTCTTTACAAATTGTCATTGGACTATCCTAAAAATCATCAATAATATACGATTTTCCATTCATTTGTAAGAACTATCTGGCTTGTAATAGAGAATGCACTCTTTTATAATCTGTATAACAGTCACTTTTCTGTCTTCTCATGTTAATGAAATCTGAATATCAGAATATGTCTTCCAATTGAAATGAAGTATAAGTTACTCTTGGCCCCGGGGGCGGAGCTTAAAAATATACTTTATTTGGGGGGAAGCATGAAAAATGAAAAGATACTTTATTTATAGAGAATTTAAGCTGTATATACAACAACAAAAACTAATATTTGGTAAATACCCTAACTTTAATTTTTTGACACTATTTATTTTATTAAAACATGGTCATTCTTACCTTTGATGAAAATTCAACTTTACCTAAAATACCTTTATTTTTACTTTTAAAAAATTAATTTTCATTTATGACATTTTAGACTTTTAGTTTTAGGTTTAGAACTAAAAATGCAGTCCAAACAAATTATAGGTTTGGATCACAATTATCAAGATTACTCATTAATATGCTCAAATTTGAAAATACATAAGTATTATTTAATAAAAAATCTTATTATATATAACTTTAATTTAATCTTAAATATAGCTCATAAATTCAAACTTTTAGTGGTTATACTTTATCATGGAAAGTTTACTTAATCAGCACACAAATTAGGTGAAATGACGAGAACCATGTAAAATTTATTTTATTACTATCATTTTATAAATACCCAGAGTGTCCTTTAATTACGTTGTGACAAAAAAAAACTAATTACAAGAATGTCATTATTTTTTCATGCTACGTTGGAAAAAATTGGGCGCCACATAGGAAATCGCTGACGTGTATTAATGTACTCAGTCGTAAAACGATGCGACGGCATTGATGACTGAGTTATGATTACATTGCAGCTGATTTAAACAATGCGTCTGAGTTATGAGATATGGGGTGACTTTTGTGCATAAATCAGCCGCTAGTTATGCTTGATTTACAGAAAAATGATTGATTTATGTGATAACGGCTGACGTACAAACACAAGTTACGGCTGATTTATACATTGGCAAGCTGATTTGTCGAACATTTGGCTCTGTTGTAGATAAGACATGGCTGAGTTATGTTTCTCCGTTTGATTTAATGACCATCGGTTGGCTGAGTTTATAAATTTACGGCTGATTTATGGGAGGTAGTTACGCCTGGTTTACGTACAATCAGCCATAATGAGTTGGATTAACAGTAAACTCAACTTAATTACGGCTGACCTATTAGCGAAAGGTTAATTACTAGAAGAGCATTCATTTGACGGCTGAGTTATTTGACGATACGACTTACTTAATAATTTTTAGCCTTGTAGCGGCTGATTTAGTAACGAAAGATTAATTACTGAGATAGTATTCACGTTGCGACTGACTTACATTTGTAGTTATGGCTGATTTGTTTTGGCTAAGTTATTTGTTAGTTTGGTGGCTGCCTTACAGATTTTCCATGTCACCAGCTCCTATTTTCCATGTCATTAGCTCTTATTTTCCAAGTCATTAACCAATGAAATTAGGATTTATCTTCTTTTTCTTCCTTTGAAACTCAGATCTGATATTTCAAGACACTTTCTTCATTTACTCTTCTTTCCTCATTATTATTGTTTTCGCGACAACAAAGACATAGATTGAGCAAGTTGAAAGGAAGGCAGAGAAGATGAAGTAGGCGGAGAAGACGAAGTAGACGAAAAAGATGATGAATTTAAAATCTGATTTGATATGTTCGACGACTCGGATGGTGCCTCATCTGAAGATGATAACTTCAGTTTATACGGTGAGTTTCCAACACAAGACGAGGATTCACCAACGCTACCTCCTAAGAAGAGACCTCATAACATTTTGATGAGCGGATCGAAAAGGAATCCGTAGGTTCTAAGGTTGGAGTTATGCCAACGAACTGGATGAGATATCAGTTACTAACTCGCATTATGGCTGAGTTATGTATAAGAAAGGCATGAGTTATGCCAACAAATTGGATGAGTTATCAATGACTAAAATTCATGTTTTGACTGAGTTATGTATAATTATTGCTGAGTTATGCCAACGAAATGGCTTAGTTATCAGTGACTAATTCGTGTTTTGGCTGTCTTACGAAACAAGCATAGGGAGCCATAATAATGCATCAGTTTAGCGTCTCGAGATTAGCAAAAATTATATTTGTTTATGTACATATTCACACGCCTAGTAAAGGGAGCCATAATAATTGCACTTACGCATGAGTTGTATTTTCAATTAATACACCAATATAAATTATATTTACAACTGTCTAATTTGAGATTTCGATGAGAACGATAATCAGTAGTCATAAGAATAACTAATCGGCTGGCTGAGCTATGTAAAAAATATCTGGGTTATACCAGTGAATTGGCTGAGTTATGCCAACGAATAGGCTGAGTTATCAGTGAATAAAATTCGTGTTTCGGCTGAGTTATGTATAATTATTGTCTTTTTGATAGATATGTCTTTCGTGTTGAACAGTCATGATGTTTGAAAATGATCGGGAATGATGCGGTAAGTCAGCCCCACTCATTAACTTATCCATCTCGAAGAATATCCAAGATCGCCTATGAGAGGGTGTGTAAAAATTTTAAATCACGTAACAGTTTTTTTATCAACAAAGACACTCGCACTAGGGTTTAGAACCGTGGTGGTTGTGGGAGGGTGGGGGTAACAGGTACCTTATCGCCTTGATGGATTGTAACTGTAGTGACAAGTGAGACGAGTGAGACGAGGAGGAGACGAGGTCGGAGAGAGATGTGAGAGATGAGAGATATGAGAGATGAGAGTGAATAACAAGAAGATGAAGAGAAGATTCATACATAAAAGAAAAGGAGAAGAGAATGAAGAAGATATGTCGATAGAGAGAGAGAGAGAGAGAGAGAGAGAGAGAGAGAGAGAGAGAGAGGAAAAAATAAAATGAATAAATCTCAACCTTTAGATCTAAGTTAATCCAACAGCTCAGAAGTGTAATCTATGTATATGAATTTGATTGGCCATAAAATTTTGTCTTTTTTTTTCTATTTTTATTTTTTGTTTTGGCGTTCCATATTTGATAATTTGTTTTGTACGTATTTATTTAGTTGTATCTTATTTCAATATTTATATTTTTAGTTTCCAATTTAAGTTTAAATTTTTATTTTTTAAACTTAATAAATTGATATTTATTTTAAGAATTGGTGTTTAAGTTTGAAAATATTAGATTTAGAGTTTAGGGTTTGAATGTAGTGTTAGAGGTTAGTTTTAGAATATAAAATTTATGTTTTGGAATTTATAATTAATTAAATTTAGTGTTGGATACACGTTTATTGTTACTTATATTCAGTTTCCTATAATCAATTATCATTTAACCATTTAATAAAATACTTAATTTTATGAAATATATACGAGACAGCTGACTTATATGAACATTACTTACACCGTTCAAATAAGGTATATGGTTTAAGCTATATAATTTAGGGTATAGGGTTTTTAAGTATGTCCACTATGAAATATAAGAAAGTGCACACATTCAGATGAAACTACATTGTATATGGTTTACTTTATATGATTTAGAGTTCAAGATGAAGTTAGAGTCTTGTAAGTAAGTAATTGTATTATAAGTAATTGTAAGAGAACATATATCTCAAGATCAAATTAGAGTTTCAACTTGAAAATTCAAGAAACTATAAACATTTAGTTTATTTATATTCACTTGATATTTATAAAAGGAGCTTCAATATAAATTTTTAAACTACTTCAATTCCATTTTCTAATTTTATGGTATGTTTGAGGTGTGGCTAAGTTATATAAACGACACGACTGAGTTATCTAAATGACACGACTGGGTTATATAAACATTTTATAATTTTAGAGTACGTTTGAGGTATGGTGAGTTATATAAACGATACGAGTGAGATATAAAAACGACACAGTTGAGTTGTGTAAACATAGTATAAGTCAAATACAAAATACACGGCTGAGTTATCTTTCTTACAGAGCAAACACAAAATACAGGTTTGCTGCACCACTTCGGTGATAACTCCTCCCTGTCTCCAAGCTTCATTGAACTCCTCCACGTCGTCTCTGTTGAATCTGTCACTTCTCTTCATCTCCTCCATTCTTTTCTCGTTCAAGCTTCTTTGTCACTCAGATCTGGAAAAAAAAATTGGATTATCCAAATCTGGGTATCAAATCACTTCTTCTTCTCATATGGCCTTTCATCAAGTAACCAATATTCATCATAATCCACCACCGATAATCTCGTTTCTTCCAACAAAGTAAGCACTGTCCATCATACAGTCGACAAACTTCAATGACTACACCC
>NC_027752.1:15977473-15994063 GCF_000695525.1 Brassica oleracea var. oleracea
TGCCTTTTCTCCTCGGAACGCAAACTGCTTATAGCTAGGTTTTCGGAGATTGGCAGGAAGTAACTCAACCCCAACTGTATATATAAATCAGCCGCAACAAAAAACTAACTCAGCTACAACATAAATAAAACTCAGCCACAAACTCGAAAAACTCAACGTAAAGCGTCAAAACATACCGGAGAAGACGATTTCAGGGAAAACTCTTGCAGAGAAGATGATTTCGGAGAAGACAAGGTGGGTTTTTTTAACATCGGTAGTTTTAAGTTAAACGTCTTTTAATTAAGATCATTAGTGATGTGGATTACAGTTATTAGTGACATGGATTTGTTAATAATTTTAATCATTTTTAATTATAAATAATCACAGTTAAAAAAACTAACGAAGGGTGTTTATTGTAATTTACTAGGGGTTCACCAATATTTGAGTAATTTTCGTAAAATGTATGCTATTCTAATCATATCACTACTTTTCTATACTAACTGAATAATTACCTCTACTCTATTATACACACAAAATGGATTAAGAACTATATTTTCTGAAAGCCATTAGACACAAATGATACTTTTCTTATACACAAATTAATAAGAAAACAGCTTTAGCTACATGTGTTTATTGTTTAAAACATAATTACTCGAAATTACAACATAACAATGTACTGCAATAATATGACTACAATCCATCGGGACCGTGTCAAATTCGGCCACGTGATACATCATTTTTAGAAGCAACACTAAAATAGAACCAGTCTTATTATTGGTCATCAATCTTAGCATGGTTAAAGCTCCTAAGGAAGGGAATACACTTCATTTCCAATCAATCTATATGAGATCATTGGTTACCAGCCACACCACCACCAAGGAACAACGGTTTCATAACAAGAGAATATATGTTTCTCGCCTTATTAAAAGGACATTATTATGAAAGCGGGAGATTCTCTGATAGTTAAAGATATGGATGTAATGGCTAGTTTACATTTAATACATGAATCGCATCCACACAAGGTCATCAAGTGTTATGATAAAACATGAGATTACTCTGGTAACTCAGGCTACAGAGTAGCGACAGAGTTAACTAGAAGTCCAGTATATCCATTGAGGTTGCAATTACTACCAAAATTGAAACATTTTATTTAGAGGATTTTATCATCTGTTTTAGGGATGCAACAAGATTGAATACAAGAGGAATTCAAATGGATAAAACTTGTCAACTTGTTATGCTGCTAAAGAAAACATCAACCACTTTCAATTGTCAAATTTTGGAAACTACATGGAAGTTTTCTCTTACTGTGAATGTCTTTGTAACCTTATCAGGCAACTTGGAGCACATGTAGGTCATGTCATAAACTTCCAACTGACCTACGAGAGTGAAGAACAACATAAAAAATTCTTTTGGTTGAGTGAATAATATGGAAATCAATAAGCAACCAGATTTTTTAACAACAATATGTCAATCTGTTACGAAATGTAAGGTTGTCAATGGAGAGGAATGGTTAAAAGCAACTGTGAGGGTCAGATATGACACATGTCAGAGAAATCCCTTGGAAACATTCTACCGATGGACTCCTAAAGTGTAATTTTGATGCAGCATACATTACAAGAAAACAAACTATTCTCAACGACCATATCCATCAGAAAGTCTTTGGGAAAGGTCTTTCCCGACAGATTTTGATGAACATGTTTCTTCGAAAATTCACGACGACCGTTTTTTCAACGTTTACAGTCATCGACCTTTTCATTTGGGATCCGTCGGGAATTACCCATCACAACCTTTTTGGAAATTTCTCGTCGAGAATTCACTGGAAAAAAATTCCATTAGAAATTCGTAAGGAATATTTAAAAAACTACAAAAAACTAGTAAATTTCAAAACATTTTTAATGTTATAATTTATTTAAAATAATAAAATTAAAAAATACCAAAAAATGTATACAATTTATAAAAAAAACTTTTTAATAATAAAAATAAATAATTTTAAATATCCAATAAACAGAAATTATATATAAATTCCTAATCTAACAACCTATTCTAACAGATCCTAATTTAACATATCCTAAACTAACAAAATTTTGAAACAAATATTTGCCAAGTTTGTAAAAAAAAACAAAACAATGACGTTTCGTAAAACGTTTTTTATAATAAAATATTCATAAAATGTGAAATCTATTTTTTATTGAAAAACGTTTATAAATTGTAAGAATATAAATACGTTTTAAAAATGTTCTTAGTCACATAAATGTTTTAAAATAGAAAACATGTTTTTAGTATTTCACACACACAATCAGTAATCCTAAAACTAACATCCAAATCCTATAAATAACATTCAATCCTAAAACTAACATCCAAATCCCTAAATCTATCATCTAAATCCCTAAAACTAAAAGTTAAATCCCTATAATCAACAACCTAATATAAAACTAATTTAACAATCTAATCTAAATAAAAACTTACCTGATAGAAGGATAGGGAAGAAAGAGAGGTAATTTTGAGTGTGTTATTGAAGAGGGAAGTTGTGGCAGACTAAAAAACTAAAAGTTAAATCCCTATAATCAACAACCTAATATAAAACTAATTTAATAAAACTTACCTGATAAAAACTTACCTGATAGAAGGATAGGGAAGAAAGAGAGGTAATTTTGAGTGTGTTATTGAAGAGGGAAGTTGTGGCAGACTAAGGGTCTGACTGGTGATCATTCTGGAAACAAGAGGAACGAATAGAAAAGGAACGTAGAGGAACAAAATTGCAGGAATGAAAAGGAATGGTTGTTCCATCCCATATTTAACAAGGAATTAATTTGTTCTTTATTTCTCTACAAAAAAAGGAATGGTAGGGAATGAAAAGGAAAAATTATTCCTTATGAATGGTGATTTTTTTAAGGAATGTTAGGGAATTCATTTGTTCCTCGTCGTTCCTTGGTCACCATTCATACCCTAAATCTAATCTAAATAAAAACTTACCTGATAGAAGGGTAGGGAAGAAAGAGAGGTAATTTTGAGTGTTATTGAAGAGGGAAGTTGTGGCAGACTAAATTTTCTGATGCGAAAATAATTCCATGGGTTGCTTGTAAGCGATTAGAGTATCCATAAAGCGATTAGAAAAAATATGAGATCTTGAGATATTTAATGATTTTTTGTTAGCAAGATAAGCATGGCGGATCCTTTAAAACCCAAATCCCTTATTTTCAAGACTCTTGAAGGCTCGTAATTGAAATAACGCATATGTCTTAGAAGCGATACCAAAATAGGACCAGTCTTATGGTTGGTCATTAATCTTACATGGTTAGATCGCTCCTAAAGAAGAATACACTTCATTTCCAATCAATCAGTATGAGGATCATTGGTTACCAGCCACTCCACCACCAATGAACAAGATTTCATAACAAGAGAACATATGTTCATCTTGCCTTATTCAAAGCACATTATTATGAAAACGGGAGATTCTCTGATAGTTAAAGATGCATTGAAGGCGGAGCAAGCCAAAACCCAAAAAGTGCTCGTGCTAGGACTTTGATAAGTTAGTTTGTGCATTGTGCTATCTCAGCTGCTCAATCTGTATTTGTATTGAATCTATCACCTGCTTTTGAATGTGTTTTGCCTGCAAGTTTTGGCCAATGATAGAACAGGTATTTTTATATCTTTGTCCATTTCAAAACAGAGGACGTTATAGTTTATGTGTTGTGCTAAATCATGAATAACTTAACATGTTACAGAAGACACTGTTATCTTCAAGAATGACTAACATGATATTGGATTTGTACTAAGATTCAAGATTTCATTTTATCAACTTTTTCCTCATGAAATATTTTGTTTCTCAATATGATAATAGAACTTTTCTCTTGAAAACTCAGTCTCTTCCCATGAATGTGTTGTACCGAATCTTTGAACAGAATCTATACAAAAATATCGAAATACCAATATTACCCTTCACTCTTGGCCACCGTAGTTTCTCCTCCTCTCGTCTTCAACTCCTTCCTCTTCCCTCCGCCGCAACAACAGAGCCAGCTAAAACAACCGGCACAGCAAGAACTCCGACAACACTCGGACTCGGAGCACTTTAGACATTTCCAACAAGAGCATTTCGGACACGTAGGCTTCCAAAAGCAGTTGCAGCATTTGAACTTGGGACAGCAACAACCAACACAGCTCGGTTTCTTACAGCAAGAGAAACATCCTTTCAAAGACGGACACTCACACTTGCAACAACCGCATTCACCGCAATCGCAACTAGGTTTGGGACACGAAGGGCATTTTGGTCTGCATAGTTTGAAACTACAGCATCCTTTGGATTCATCTCGCCGACGGATCTCTTGCCAAATCTTCTTGAGACGAGACTTAGTGGTTGTATTCTCCATGTCTTGTATAAACCGATAGAGATGTCTAATGTAGTCAGGATAGATCTCGAGGTTGCAATGTCCACCACCTTTAATCCAAAGCGGTTCGTATGGTTCTTTCGCCATTTTCCATAGCCTGTTTCCGTGCAGCCAGTTTACAACATCATCCTCTGTTCCCTGCGTAACGTTAAATAGTAATAAGATCAATAACGTTTCACCTTCTTGATATAAACAAGAGACAGAATCTGCTTACGTGTATGACAAGAACCGGGCATTTGACCTTCTTGATCTTGTTTACGTTCTGCCATTAAACAAGAATAATCAGTAAAAGGATAATACTAGAACCACCCAAGACCGTAGCTTCCAAATTAGCCATCGCCACTTCTACACCGGCTAGATTCCAAGTTAGCCACTAACATAGGCTATCTAAACTCAATCTACATGACATATGCTAAATGTGGTTCATGTAACAATATCAGATTAAAGCGAAAGGGATATTTACCGAATAAATATCACAACAAAACTTGAACTTGACATGACATAGAACACGAAGACCAGAGAGAATGCCGCTATGAAGAACCACACCTCTAAGCCGAGGAAGCTTAGAGGCAAGGTGCAGCGTCGGTCCACTACCAACGGATTGACCATACAAAATCAGATCCTCTTGTCCAACACCATATTCGGTCTGCAAACACTCGTAAACCGCCTCTATATCCGCATATGTATCATACTCACTCGGCTGTAAGCACAATTTGTATAAACCACAATTAGTCACAAAATGTGTAATCAAAATATTCAAATATACGCTTGATCAACCATTCCATTAAAGATAAAGAAACATTCTGAGGCTCTAGGAGATTGATGCAGAACATCCCAACAACCTAAGAAGCTAACTACATTAACATTTATGTTCTTGGGCTTAAAATTATTCAAAAAATAATAATAAAGAGACGCATTTACATACCTTACCGGTAGAGGCTCCGTAGCCCGAATAATCATACCTGAAAATCATAACAAAAATAAACTAAAAACTCTGAGGAACGAAACTATAAATGAACCATCATAAATTGACCCTTATTGACTTACTCGGATAAAAAGTTTTTTTTTTTGGTAAAATGTTAAGTTACTCGAATAAAAAGTTACACCGTATACGTATAGTATACTATTTACAGACTCAAACGTTCTAAAAGAGTGACTAAAAACTGATGGTGGTAGGTGAGAAACTCTAAATTAAATTTCTGGGGTAAACAAAAGGTCATAATCAAAGAAAAAACCGCCAAAAGAAAACACTAAACATTTTACAAAAATTGAGAAAAATATACTCTAAAGAAAATTTGTCGGAAACATCACCAAATCTGAGCTTTTTAAGCAACGAGACAACAACCCATTTCCCAAAAGCGTGAGCTTTCTCAAGAGATGTAACGACAACACAAAATCTTATTGAAGGAGTAAACAAATTGTGAAGCTTTAATCAAAAAAAAGTAGAAACTTGTACCAAATATTTTTTTTAAATCAAAAGACAAAATTAAGAAAAAAGTATAATTAGTTTAATTATACTTAAACTGATATTAAAAAAAACTGTCTACATACACAGAACTTGTAAGCCTTAAATATATAAACAATTCAAAAAAAAAAACTTAGTAAGCCATTAGTAGTAAGATATTAGATAAACACAGGTTGACAAAAAAAAAAAAGATAAACACAGAAACGACAACGTATTATGAAGAGTGAACATCTGAGAGAAAGACAGACAGACCCCATGAGATTAACTCGGAGATTGACTTTGAGTTGAACGAAGAGATCAACGAGTTGTCCCAAATCTGCAGCATTTCCATGTGAATAGAGAAGTGTGAGCCTCGCGTTTGGGTTTCTCAGGTAGAAAGCTGCGACTTTGTTTCCGCGTCTCGTCTTCACCACTCTAACGTCGATGGATGAGTCTCCGGCGGCGGGAAAAGTGGAGGAGGAGGAAGCGGAGACGGCGGAGAGTTTACCATCGGGGTTTTTGGTAAGGTGGTAGGTGGGAGGAGAAGGAGGGAAAAAGGCAAACTTGGCGGCGAGGTGAGAGAACATGCACCCCATTTATTCGCGGCGGAGAATACAAAGCTGTGTGCATATCAGTCCACCGTTAGAGAGAGAAACATGTGAGGAGAGAGATGGAAACACGGAGTGCAGAGAGACTGAAATAAAAAGACTACAAGAGGGAGATGAAGGAGAAGTAAGAGGGAGAAAGAGAGGAATGGTCTGAACATGAAAGAGAACAGCGGAAGAGGGAGAGATGTGTGTGAGAGAGAGCGTGTGAGAGTGAACGTGCGTTTCCTAGGTAATTGGTTAGTGCTCTGTCTTACTGTTTCTTCTTCATTTCTGTTTTTACTATTTGTTTCACTATTTATTAATTCACGATATATATTTTCTCAATATAATTTTTCTATATGGTTTAATTTTTTATTACCAATTTGCTAACTATAAAACTTATGGATTTTTTAGCAAAAAGTGGCAATGGACTTCACTTTATTGCTTTGCCGGCTTCCGCAAGCATTCTTTTGTGGTTTGCCAATCTGTTTTTAGTAACACTATTTAAACTAATTTTCTTGAAAACTTTCTTTTAAATTAATTTTAGGGAAAATTCTATAAAAATACTTCATTTAAATTTAGTTAAACTTTTTAGTACTCGAATGTTTTTGCTACCAGTTTAATACATCAACTAATATTTTTTCATTTAATACATAAACTTTTAGAAGTGTGCACATTTTAATACCCAAATTTTGTTTATTTTAATTAAAGTACTAATAAATTTCAAACGAAATTTAAAATTCTCTAAAATTTACAAAAAAAATTCAGGAAATGATAGTTTTTTTTTTAATTTTGAGAAATAAAGTAACTAAATTGTGTATAACCTTATATTTTGCAATAAATTTTATAAGTTTTAAATATCGAATTTAGTTTGTTTCTGAAATTTAAATAAAAATTATTTTTTCCTTCACAATTAATTTTTTAAAATTTTTAAAAATTTCTCCCTAATTTATTTACCTTCTTTCCTGAATCTTAAAATAAAATTGAAACTTTTTAAATATGTTTTCTTAGATTTAGATATTTTTTAAATTTCATTTGAAACTTATTAATACTTTTAACAAAATAAACAAAGTTTGGATATTAAAAAGGCACAATTTTAGAAGTTTGTGTATTAAAATCAAAATAATTAGTTGGGGTATTAAATTGAGTAGAAAAAAAATTAGGTATTAAAAAGTTTAATATTGACAAAAAAAAATGTTTCATAAAATTTAGTTGGAATTTTACTCTTTTCTTCTAAGTAACTATGCTATTCTGAGAATCAGACTCAAATGACCAGTAATAGCGCCAGAAAAAAAATTTGCGTAAAAATTATATGTGATTGATATCTCATGATTTTAATAGTTTTTAACATATATTTATTATTCATATTAGTGTTTTAAGTTGCATTTAGGTGTCTACATTGCATATATTTGTCCATTTATGTGCATTAGGGTCTAAAGTGCACACTTGAGAAGTTTGGGGCGAATGTGTCAATAATCAAGACTCCGAGGACATGTTTTGCAAATAAGCAAGAACTCACCATTGGAGCTCACGAGCTTTCTCCTCCAAGCCGATCCGGAGCTTGACGACACGGCGAGCTTACCCGACGACGGCTAATGTGTCAATAATCAAGACTCCGAGGACATGTGATTTATGCATGCTTGAATGTGTTAGCCAACGGGAGTTGATGTTTGATGCATGACTAGCATAGGGATTATTATCACGGGAGTGGATTAATCTATTTTGAATGAGATCTAGACCTATAGACTTGTTGATTGTTTTGTTTGAACATCTTAGATTGAACCTTGATCACCTTATATCAATTATCTTCGCCCATGGATCCATCCTTAGCATTTGATTGAATTCTTGCACTTATTTCTTGATTGGATTTGAGATCACCTTGTTTATATTTCTAGGATATGAGCTTGTTACAAATCATCCATCTTCTTGTTTGCTTAGATTAAGGAAGTTTGTGTATTCTTGGTGTTATAGATCACTAGTTCCTTGTGAATTCGATCCTAAAATGCTACAATAACATACCATTCGATTGTGGTATTGTTGGCACATTAGGTTAATTGGTGTGTGCTTAAACGCTTAATAAGTGATTCTTCTTGTTATGTTAACAATATGTTGGGGAACTATATCATGAAAACAAGAAAGCAAAGTGAGTTTCTTTCATGTCTTAGCTTAGCTGACAGCTTTATGTTTCCATACTGAAAAATATACTATTCTTGTCATACTATAGAATAATAATAAAATTGCTATATAATACAACTGGATAAAAGTAAACTAGGAAAATATACAAAAATTAACATATCAGTGGTGAACTAATATATTTATATACAAAAATTAACATATCTGTTATTTCTTTGCCACTTCAAACGAAACATCTCAAAATATAATCGTCGAAACAAAAAAATATTTTAAAATAACAAAATAAACTATTGCAGGTAATATATACAGTTGCAAATGTCTAAGAGAACTCTATGCGTGGAACCTTTTTCAACTTTAGTATGACATACACAATACAAATATGTTCACAAAATAATGTCTTTTTTCAACTCGCTTTCGTCCCCTTATTATTATTTTATGAGCATTATTATAAACCAACTTTGACCTCATGTGTTATTAACCAAATTGACAATTCTTACATGGCAATACCATAATCATTCTCATACTCTATAATTAAAAGTTCTGTTCATACTAGACTAATTACATATACTGCTATTGTTCATTAAATTGTAGCTTAACATAATATAATATATGCTTTCTAATTATTAGATAACGAAACCGGTTTTATTACTAGAGAACGAAACTAGTTATCTAATATCAAAAGTTTCTATACCAACCTTTCTATTTCAATATCGCCATACTCATTTGCGCCATAACTTTGTATATCAATCTCACATATATAAACTAATCTATATCGATATCAAAAGTTTAATCATTAGAGAACCAAACCGGTTATTTAAGTATATCATTGTGTTGAAAAATCTCGAATGAAAATGGCAATTTTCACAAAATTATCTTTTAATTATATGATACTATAATTATATAGCTATGGCCTATATGAATTAGCAGTCAGCCATATTCCACCCACAATTGTCCTACGCATGCCATCAAATTGTTTTGGAATACCTTATTAGTATGTTTCGTTATAATCTTTTTTTTATTGTTTTTTGGAGTCAAAGTTTTTACAATATTGTTTCGTTATAATTTTTATTATTGATTATTGATCGATTTATTTTTGGAATCAATTCGCAATCTTTGTTTCCTTAAATTCCAAAACGTGAATAGAACGTTTAACTCAAGGCATAGCTAAAATTTTGGAATCAATTCATAATCTTTATTATGGATTTTTTAAACCCTTAAATAATTTTCATCAATAGGGTCGTATAAAAAGAAAGTTAGATTATGGATCCAAATTTGATCTGCGTTGATTTATTGGCATTCGAGTGTTAAGGCAAGTTTTAGCTATACATTTGAGTGCAAGTTATAGAATATTAATTAGTGAATATTTTATATAATTATGGCAATTTGTTTTCATCAGATTAACCCTAGACTCGTATCATTACGTATAACCCGTGCCTGCAAACCTTAATTACTGAAAACATGTATACATTTTATATAGGTTTTGTGATTAAATTCCTTATTTTTATATCAAAATTGATATATAAATTTTATACAGATGTGATCGGACATGTTGTAGAATAAGCTATGTTGAAATGATTTCAGTGAATGGAAAAGAAACCCCAAGGATTTCACTAGAACTACGTGATCTAGAATAAATTTCCTTTCACATCTTTTTGTCTTTAATTAGTGGTTATTTCTGATTTGTGTCCCCAAGCTTATTTAAAAATTACTAACGTCTGCGTTGTTTTATGGCGTCTTCAAATGGTATTGGGGGAAAAGTTTGCTACTAATGTCATGAACACTATACAGTTACGTTTTGAGAAGCGTGTGATCTTGGTGTTGAGGTTTGGAAATATTAAGGTTTCCAAAGGTACATTGAAGCCATACGTCTGGTTTGGTTATTATATATCATTCAATATTATTGTTATAAATAATGTTGTCTTTAATCTTACTTGAATAATAATTTGCAGAGGATCATTATGTGTCGAACGCATACAATATCTTAGACGTCCAGCTCAATCCCAATATGGCTGAGGTTGAGGAATTTAGGGCCCTGTAAGTTTTTTTCGTGTATCCTTTCTTATTTTATTATTCTATTACCTATGTTTCGTTTTGTCTTATATTCATAATTTATTTTATGAAAGCAATAATTCTATTGCCTATGTTTCGTTTTATCTTCATAATTAATTTTATATAAGTTTTTGCTTACTCTTATAGATTCACTTATACGAACTATACTTCAATTAAACAAAACAAATAACATAAGTTTAAAAAAAATCAAAGATTACTTTATATAGACATACACAATTTCTTTGAATCCCTTATTATATAAAATGTAATATTTGTGTCTATTATTTTTACTTTTCTAATACCTAAAGACTCAAAGTTATAATCTCTTTAAGTCTTCTCACCCAGCGCAAGGTGCGGATTATCACCTAATATTAAATTAAAGAAAACAGAGTTTACAAAGGGGAACAAAGCAACAAACTAAATTTAGAACAAAAATAAGAGTATGAAAAGAGAATAAAGGAAGAAGGTCACAATTGTTTTTAAGACCATGGAAGTGGAAGAAAATTGTGCAGCAGCAGAGAGGCTGCACCTTTAAACCGCAGACCAGAGCGCCACCAAACTCAAACCAAGATCTAATGTTGAGATACGTATAAATGTAGGTGAAACGAGGTCCCTGCGATGCTAGGTCAAATAGTCCAATATCAGATAAGCACTAACCTAACTCCCTCATAGGTCTTGTAGAAGTGATAATGCAAGGATTGGAAGACTCCTGAGGGTCTAGAATCTCATTAAAATCCCCGCAGACCATCCACAGATGAGTAGATAAATCAAAGGCAATTGTTGTATCCTTTAGCGAAGTCCAAAGCTCTCTAAGGTCCTCTACCTCATTAGAAGCATAAACCGCCGTGAGGAAGAAGGGTAGAGCTTCTGGCGGCAAAATTTTAACTGTGATTGATTGAGAATATGCAAAACAAAAAATGCACCTTGATAGGCTCTTTATACACAAGTCACACCTTACTAAGATCTGAATACTGATAATTAGCTATAAGCTTCCACTCCGGTCCCAACACCGATAAAATAGACATATTACTAGCTTCATTAACATGCATTTCCAAAAAGACACCAAAGCAAATTCTCCTTTTATGAATCCACGAAGATAGAGGTCGATGCTTTGATAAATCATTGATGCCTCGCACGTTCCAAAAAAATGTATCCGACATATATACAATTATTGGAGGTTTGCTATCCCTTAAGAAAAGGGGAGACGAACCACCTGAAACCGGGGACCTTTTAGCAAGCTTCCTCTTCTTATTCTTTGTAGATTTAGAAAGATACTGAGGAGATGAAGATTGACCATTCACTGGCGTAGAGACCACCAAAGAGAGATTAGAAACTTCCTTGCAATGCGATTGGGGTTCGTCTTCTTGACCAAGGATCGCAAACGGATTCAGAGATACCACCGTATGGTTTTCTTGTAAACCTCCAACCACAGACTTAGGAGGTTTTGTATTTACCGCGGGAATGAAAGGATTTTCCCTTTGAGAAATATCTGAAGTCGGTTCGCATGCCTAAGAATCAACTAAGAATCCAAGAGAGATAAATTTTTGGCTGCAGTATGCGAGTGAGTTGAATCTTAGGGACCAGCTTCAATTAAAGAATCTGGTGCTTCTTCCACGGTACCAGATTCAGGAGGAGAGACAAGAAGACCTTCATGAGGTAGCGAAACAGAGCGAGATATGTTGGTTTTACCCCCTGTTCAAAATCTCGGGCGCCTAGCCGATTATACGTCCGCGTAGTCGCTCCACGGTCACTTACCGTGCCGAATTGGACCTGTTTGGTGACGTTCTACGCTACCCGCATAATTACCTCATTTTTGCCCGAGTAATGTAACGCGTCCATATTTAACGCAAACCTATTATGCACACAATTCATTTAGCCCAACCAAACCCATCAGTAATGAGTGAATTGTAATATTATCTAGTCCAATTTAAAAATCTGAACAGAATATACTTTAAGTCACTTTTTATCTTCGCTGACAAAACATTTGGGGATATCTGCAAACCCTAATTGCAAGTCACCATTGTTCTACCATAATAAATTCAGACCAAAATTTAACCAAGTGACAGTGAACTCGAGTTCTGGTATCCTTTTCTTCCTGTTATATTTTAAATGTTGTATTGTAGTTTGTAATATAGATAAAAAAATATTTTCAAAAATATTATATTCCCTTAAAATTACTCCCCGCGTATACCCCGAGTTTATCCCGATTTTTTAACAACTCGCTAGGCCCGGGGTCGACGCACGGATAGCGCTTAGCGCGATTCCGAACAGGGGTTTTACCACCTACATTTGCAACTCTCGTAGTTAGACCCAAATCTGAAAGAACTGAATTCATACAGGACTTAACAGGAACCGTTTGCTCCTGAGAATGGGTTTCCTTTACAACTTGCTTATTTGAGACCCATACTTTAGATTTTTCCTTGACTTTCTTAGAAGATTTCTGAACTCTATAGAAATTCCTAGGTACAGTCTGCCCTTGATCTTTATGTTGCGGTTTACGAGTATGACAAAAGTTAGCTTTATGTCCAATCTCGTTGCATTTCGGACATAAAGAAGGAAGCCAAGAATAAGAGACCTCTAGAACATCGACCAGACCATTTTCTCTTTCAATCTCTGATGTTTCAGGCAGCCGGACAGTCAAGTCAACAACAACCTTACCATCAACTGAAGAGACACTTGAGAAAGGTTTTGCATCAACTATCCGCCCCAAAGGCTTCGAGATAATTTCAAGACCTTCATCTGTAAGCAAATCAAAGGGCACCTTGGAAAGAATAACCCATATTGGAGCAAAATTCAATGAAGGAGGATCAATGCTGAAGGCGGCTTTCCATTCAGCAACAAAAAAGGGCGAGTCACCAACTCTCCACAGTTCATGTTGAAGGATGCACTGTCTTAGGGCCACCGAAGGAATGTAAAAAATATAGGCGTTGTTCGATAAATTGTGAATCGTTACTCTTCTATCTTTTCCCCACAGGTAATTAAGCACTCCCCAAATTTTTCCATATGAAGGAGCCATAAAAGATACCTACGATATAGTCAGAGTGAGCTTTAGCACCTCTTTCAAACATCGCATTTGGGATCTTAACCCGAGGAACGCCTTCCTCAGAACGGGTAATGGGGATAGTTGATTTTTGGAATTTCCTTGTAGCTTTAGCTCTGCTAAGCCAGTTGAACTCAGATCCCTGAGAAGTTTCACCATTAGATGGAACACCACCGGACGGGTTTGAAGAAGGCCCAATTTGATTTCCCGAGGGTGATTCAGCATGAGCCGAAAAGTTCTGACCAGAACAGATTCCGGAACAGAGGTTCTAGGGGAAGAACTACTATTGTTGGAGAAATAGCAGACACACAAGACGAGATATCGATTTTGTCGGACTCAAGAGAGGCTTTCGTCATAATCGAATCTTTTACTACTTGCGGAGAAGAGGGCATCTGAACATCTGTTACATGAGGCATGAGGAACATGAGGTCAGGATGAACAGGAGGCACCAGGGGTGGCTCCGATACACCGGCCATCGGAAGAAATTCGGAGGTCGACATAAAGATTAGAGATTTTGACTTTTTCGTTTTTATAGAGAGAAAACATAATATATATGAAACAAAGATGAATGAGCTATAAATCCACAAAATAATGTCAACCACCGTGAAACACCGAAATTATTTTATGGAACTGCAAATAATTTTTTTTTTGTGTTTACCATGTCTACTACCATTGAACAAAAGAAAATTCACATATGTTTCATTTAGTAATTAATTTATGTTTTAAGTTTAATTTAATTTTTCTTAAACTGTTAAATGTTTTCTTGTGATAAGAGTAAAACAATATTCTTGGTAACTCCGAGAACTCCGCATTTCCGCAGTGGTGATGCGAATAAGGCAAAGGACAACAATAACAGTTAAGGCAATAATCATCTAAAACACATGGAAACTGTGTTAAAAAAATATAATTGAGGTGGCTGACGAACCATTAATTTTCTCAAATGTTCAAAAGCTGATGGGTCTCACCATTCAGAGGATATGTATGAGCACTATGTTATGGCTGGCTCCTATGAAGAATTCTGTATAGCGATCTACACGCTTCTCAAGCCCACCACTTTCTCGGTTATTGTTTTCAGTGTGCATAATCTAATGCAATACAGGGGCTATTCATTCATGTACGTTACAACTATCCATACCATATCATATTTTCTGTGTATAAATGGTACTAAGAGCATCTCAAATATTCATCTCTATATTTTCTTCTAAAATATAAATTTCTATTTTAGATGTAGATTTGTTATAATATATGCTTATATAAGACTACTTACAATGGTTTGTTGTAAACCATTTTACAACAGTTGAAAGAATTAATCCTATAACAATGGTTTGTTGTAATAAAAAAAGAAGTGATGTGGGGTGAGATGACAAATTTAGTGTTGAAAACTTTCAACACCCGTGAAAGTAGAAAGAATAAGATAAGTGTGACAAGTGTTGCATTATGATTAGTTGCTTTGATTTTCATGTTTTTTTCCATCTCAATTATATAACTTCAATTATTTCATAATATTTATAAATAAAGATATCAAAATTTATATCAAAATTTATAATTTCTCATTCTCTATAAATAGAGACTACTTTCATTTGATTTGGACACAGAAAAAAACTCATCTTTAAAAAAAAAAAGTTTAGTCTCCAATAAACTTTTGTTTTAGCTTTAAATATCCGTTTACCTAAATGGATCCAAACAATAATCCTTTCAACATCCAAAACTCTTCTAATTACCCTTTTAACTACCCAAATCCCAACAACTATCATTTTCAAAATCAATCTCCCAACCAACCCCAGCATATGCCAAATTATGGTTATCCACCAAATTATGGACACAGAAAAAAACTCGTCTTTAAAAAAAAAAAGTTTAGTCTCCAATAAACTTTTGTTTTAGCTTTAAATATCCGTTTACCTAAATGGATCCAAACAATAATCCTTTCAACACCCAAAACTCTTCTAATTACCCTTTTAACTATCCAAATCCCAACAACTATCAGTTTCAAAATCAATCTCCCAACCAACCCCAGCATATGCCAAATTATGGTTATCCACCAAATTTTTTCATGCCGTCAGCTGTTTCAAACTATCGTCCATATTATGGATCGATGATGTCTTATCCATCTCAAGCATCCCCATATTCTTCTGCTCCAACGGGTAATGTAGCTGATTTGAATGTTGGAGCAACTGATTTTCCCGAGCTTTCTACACAGATGGCTCTTGGTGATATTAGCGGTATTCATGAAGCCATTCCAGATGCAGATGATTCAACTCCTGCTCGTCGGAGAAGTCCGAAATGGACCACTGAGCAAAATTTGGTTCTATTGAGTGTGTGGATTAAATTTGGAACAAACAGCATTATTGGCAAAAACCAAAAAGGTGAGTCATACTGGGGTAAAATTGCTGAATATTGTAATGAACATTGCTCATTTAATCCTCCGCGTGATGGAGAAGCATGCAGAAATCACTATAACTATGTTAACAAAAGCGTGAACAAATGGGTTGGCGCTTATGATAACGCTAAACGTATGCACCAAAGCGGGTGGTCGGAAGATGATGTATTGGCGAAAGCGCATGAATTATATTCAAGTGCTGGTAAAGGAAGTTTCAAATACATAAAAGAATGGCTCGCTATACGTGATCAACCACGTTATGGTAGTCAGGTAGGAGGAAATACTGGCTCTGGAAGCAGTGGATCTAAAAGGTCCCGTGAGAGTGATGCTAGTGACTCAAACTCTGTAGGATCTAGTGCTCGTCCAATGGGAAGAGATGCTGCTAAGAAAAAGGCAAAAAAGAAAGGTAAAGGCGCATCCTTGGAAGTGGTCAACGAAGAGTGGAATGAATTTAAAGAATTCAAGGCACAAGAGTTGGATCGGTTGGACAAAATAGTTATGATGCAAAATGAAGCAAACCAATTGATTAAGGAAAAAACTCAGGCTAAAAAGATGAAGATGTTTATCAAGCTAACTGAAAAGGAGAATCTCGATGA
>NC_027752.1:15994086-16003004 GCF_000695525.1 Brassica oleracea var. oleracea
TAGACCGTTCACCGGTGTTCGATGATGTTGAACAAGGAAATACTCCAAAAGTGAATTTCTTTGTGAACCAACGTCCATATAATATGGCTTACTATCTAGCTGATGGTATCTATCCTTCTTATCCTACTTTTGTTAAATCAATTAGGTTACCTCAAAGTGAACCAGACAAGTTATTTGCACAACGTCAGGAGGCGTGTCGGAAGGACATCGAACGTGCATTTGGAGTTTTGCAGGCTCGATTTAAAATCATTCGTGAACCAGCTCGCCTGTGGGACATAGCCGATTTGGCTATCATCATGAGGTCGTGTATCATATTGCATAATATGATTGTTGAGGATGAACGAGAGACATATGCTCAACATTGGACTGATTATGATCAATCTTAGGCAAGTGGGTCGAGTACACAACAACCATTCTCGACCGAAGTGCTACCCGTATTTGCAAATCATGTGCGTTCTAGATCCGAGTTGCGTGATTCAAATGTACATCACGAATTGCAAGCAGATCTAGTCAAACACATATGGGCCCAATTCGGAATGTTCCGTGGTGAATGAGATTTTTAATTTTGTGAGTTGAGATTATTGTACTAATTAAGTTATGAGTGTTTCCTTACTTGTTGTGTGCTTATTGTATTGCATTTTAAATCTATGTTCACTGTATGTGTTTTAGTAATGACTATTTCTATTTCTCTTTTTTATTATTTGTATAAAAAATTTAAAATAATATATAAAATTAAAAGCAAATATTAAAACTAAAATTATTTAATTTTACTTATTTATATTTAATTTGATATTAACGGTGATTAATAATATGTAATCACAAAAAACATAAACATAAATAAAATGAAAAATATGAAATAAAAATGGTGGGGTAAGGTGTTGTAATTTTATTAAACAAAACTATTGTAGAAGGTAAAAGTTATGTAGATGTTGAATAATGATGTGGAAGAGAGAGAAGATGAGGTGGAGTGTTAAAAAGAAAAAAAATGGGTGTTGTAAATGAGTAATCATTGTAGATAGTCTAATAGAATTCTTCTATTTCAGAAAAAATATAGAAGAATTCTATTTTTTACTTCTATATTTAGAGATAGAAATATCAATTATTTATATTTTCTCTTATAAATAGAGAAGCTATGTTATATAGACATACGTTGCAATAAATCCACTTCAATAATAGAATTTATCTATTTTAGAAGAAAATATATAGATGAAAATAAAAGTGGATTAGATATAGTCTAAGTCGTCTATTGTTTTACAGTGATTCAGTATGACAACTCCGAACAAGTAAACTGGTATTATACTCTGTTACTGTGCACAATGGTCGATTTCCAAAATGATATTATTATGGTTAATGTAAGTTCATATAAAAATCCAGTGCAATGACATTTAACGAAGATTGTGTGGGTGTACGCATACCGAATTAAACCGAGATTGTGTGGGGTTTTAATAGCAATGACATTGACAGGTTTACGCTTAAAAAAGAATGGTTTGACAATATTTATTGTTGTGAGTGGTTGTCAAGGTAAATTTACGATATTAATTCAAGGGAAATTGGACCGTATGACACCAAAAAAAAACATAATTCACTTCATGGACAAAAACTTTACTTTTTTAGTGTATCATGTACATTTTATATAATATAGTTATATTACCCTTGTTTGTAACCGGAAAAATCTTTAAAGTAAAACAAATTAAATTATGTCTATCTAAAGTTGTCGACATCATCTCTATTTCAACCGCACAAATGTATTTAGTTCACAAGTATATTTTTTTTTCCATTTTAGACGGTATAGTTTAATAGAACAAACTATTATATATTATTTTCATATTTTAATTTTATTTAAAATATTATAACTATAAATCATATTTAACATTTGGGTTTGGGTTTAAGGATTGGAGTTTAGGGTTTAGTATTTAGAGATTGGAATAATGTTTATTATTTAGGTATTATGCTTATGGTTATAATACTATATACTATTCTCATATTTTAATTGTATTTAAAATATTCTAACTATATATTATATTTTACATTTTGGTTTGGATTTAGGGATTCAAGTTTAGGGTTTAGTATGTATGGGTTGGAATTGGGTTGGAGCTGGGATAATGTTTATTATTTAGGGGTTATGTTTATGGTTATAATACTATACCATTTTGGCGAAATGGAATAGAAAATTTCGGGTGGGTTTAGAATTTAAAAATTGGGGTGGGGTTTAGTAATAAGGAGTTGTGGGTGGTGTCAAACATTATATATTATAGTTTTATATTTGGATTTGGGTTTATTGATTACGGTTTAGGGTTTAATATTTAAAAGTTGGAGTTGAGTTTAGTATTTTTTGGTTGTGAGTGGAGTTAGAATCTTATATAATTCAGTGATATAGAATACATTTTTATTTTCTATGTTATCTATTCATTTTACTATTTACAGTGACTAAGTATGTGCGGTAAATAATGTTGTTACATTGGCTTTTTATGTGATGTGCTATGAAATAGTACTCATTCACTTATGTCCATAACAAAATGCATTGACGTCATCCGCTCTACTTATATAACCTACTACTCACTACTACTAAGGGTATAACCGGATCAAAGAGATACTAAATGTTAATTTTTACATTATGTCAAAATGAGTGACATTACTTAATTTCTTCACTAAATATGGCTAGTTCACAAATAAGCCCTTAATTCAATTGGCATATATTTTGCAATTTATGTTATGGCAATATATTAATTGATGAGTGATTTGCAAGGTAAATATAATCATTTATTCTCATATTTTTCGAAGATATTATGCAACTCGAATTAGGTATATCACATATTTGAGAAGATTGGGGTGAAGATAATACATTTGTGGGAGCATTATTATGCTGCTGGTGGCCTAATGATTGAGATGGTTCTAATCGACTCTGACGTAGACATCCTTTGATCTTAATCTTAATATATTATATAAACTTTCGCATGCTTTTGATTTCATTAACCGAACAAACTAAATATAGATTTAGAATGATAATTATATTTTAGGAGATTAAAAACCGAAAAACCCAACCTAAAACCGAACCGATATCCAAATTAAACAGTTTTAATATCTTTTTATCTTAAAAATAATAAATTAATAATCTCATCTCGCACAAAGTGAAGATTATTACCTAGTCATATACTATAACAATAACCATAACAAACCTGATTACTTAAACCAACTAGACATCACAATAGAAACAAACTAATTAAGTTAAATGTAAAAAAACCGATAGTGATTAAATTTTTAGATTATATACGATCAACATTTATATCTTTTGATCTAATTTAGTCAAATTATAATACATCAGCAATCCAAGATTTACTTCAGTTGAATTTCTGAACCGAGTTTAACATAAGAGAAGAATATACAGTCATTTGTCTTGATTTTTGATGAAACAAAAAAAAAATATTTACTGCGTTTTAACGCGGATTGGATCTTAGTATTCTTTTATAATTGATGTCGTAGTAAAAAACTTGCTGGTTAAAATAGCAAACTAGCTTATATTGTTGCTAGTTTGGTGATATAAACCGAGTGCCCCACATTATTAATGGAAAAATCGCATTTTAAACACTCAGAATGTCATTTTCTACTATTTTAAACACTGAACTTTTTTGATTACCATTTTAAACTTTCAAAGTGACATTTTTATCATAATAAACCTCCAAAGACGTTTTTCTGTTTATAGACGACCGGTACTGTTCATTTTACAAGTCAAAATGATGACGTGTCGGTTTCTTAAAAAAAACAAAAAAATACAGAAAAATTCGAATGAAATTGGCAAAAATTGTAAAAAATTCAAAACAAAATTAAAAAAAAATCTAAAATTCCAAAAAATTAAAATTAAAATTTCAAACTTAAAAATAAAATAAAATTTTAAAAATTCTAAAATAAGAGCTAAAATATTAAAAAAATATTTGAAAATTTTCTTTATTTATTTGCATTTATATATTTAGAGCATAAGAGTCTTATGCATCTTTAATGAAACATTTTGGTCATTCTCTTAGAAAATCTTTTTGAGACAAAACTCAAAATAATCTATTTGAGAGAATTATTATCCCTGCGTCTAGCCACCATCAATTAACATGGGTGAAATTGGCGACCCCCAAAATACTTTTTGCGAAGTGTACTTAGGCGTTAGTCGGGTTATGTAAGGTGTCTGGATATCCAGATTATGAAAAAAAAAAATTTTGGTGGTAGCAAGTTTTGATATATTGTTTTTGATGGTGGCAAGTTTTGATATCATCATAAGTGACAGTCACTTTCATTGGATGAAATTTTAAAATAAATATAATATTTTTGGTTAAATATTTTAATTTTTAAATTTTAAGTTTGAAGTTTTAATTTTAAATCTTATTTTAGAATTTTTAGAATTTTAAAATTTTATTTTCTTTTTTAAATTTGACACTTTAATTTTAGATCTTATTTTTGAATTTTTAATATTTTATTTTATTTTAAAGTTTGAAATTTTAATTTTTTTTTTTTGCATTTTTTTTTAATTTTGTTTTGAATTTTCTACAGCTTTTTTCAATTTCATTCGAATTTTTCTATATTTTCTGTTTTTTTTTTTTACGAAACCGACACGTAATTATTTTGACCTGTAAAATAAATAGTACCGGTCGTTTATGAACAGAAAAACTTCTTTGGAGGTTTATTATGATAAAAATGTCACTTTGAAGATTTAAAGTGATAGTCAAAAAAATTCAGTGTTTAAAGTGCTAGAAAGTGACACTCTTAGTGTTTAAAATGCGATTTTTCCCATTATTAATGTTATCTGAAGAGAAGCATGTAACGGGACATTTCATTGTTCACCTATCCTCTAGACACATGCAATAAGTGCATGTTTTTTGTCTTTCTCATTACAATAATAATGAAATAAATCCATCCAAGCAAATAGTTATTGTATAACTTTAGAATCATATATAGTTTGATGGAAGCTACTAATTAAGCAGTTTAATTCAATTTCGTGTAGGACAATCATATACTTCATTTTTGTAACATATTCTGCAACATTAGAAGTTGATAGTTCATGTGATGATACTACATTTTGGAAGACAATAAACATACTATCCGATACTTCAATTCCAAGTTCGAAGAAGAAAAAATTAGTACTAATGAATAAAACTTGGACATGTCACACCAATCACCATGAAGGTCGACGGAGACGCGTGGGATTAACGGGAGCTGCAGCGCGTGGATTCTGAAAGATGAAACAAGTGTTCAATTTGGAGTGTTGAGATGTTGTTTGACTTCGGGGCAAAGAAGAGGAGATCTCTATGACTAGGTTGGGTCCCACCACCACAAGCTTATCAGTTTGCTTACTATTTTAGATTTTGTACAAATCTGTTCCTCTTTTGTGGTCCTCTTCTTGTTTTCCCATTCTTGCTATGCAACGTGATACACTCTATTCAGTTCATTTAATTTGAAAGTGCAAATTGTTTTTAAATAACTTCAAATTTTGGCCTTGGTCACTCTTTTGTTCTTGTCTCTAAAACTTGTGGACTGTGGAGTCGCAAACACAAATGGAAATGAAGTGTATATTTGGGTGACTAGTGTGTAGTGGATTAACAAGTAGAAACAACAAAGCAACTGTAACATCATAGTATAAGATTAGACTACAAAGGATAATATATCACCATGATGAAGTATATATTACTATATATTCACGTTTACCAACAAAAAAAAGGTATATGTATTCATTTGAATGGTAGAAATAGAAGTGAAAACAAATGTATGGAGGTTAACTGAAATAAATATTGGGACCAAAAAAATCTGAATGTTTGGTTATATTTTACTAATATTGAATTAACAAATAGTATATCAAGAAAGGGCACTAAGGCTAATCAATTTTATCAGTACATATTTCAATATTTCAGAAAGTTAAAATTGATAATGATAAGTAATCATTAGGGACTTCATGAATTAAAAAGATGCCAGATGGTGGAAAGCACAATTACTAATCCAACGCAAATTAAGTGGAATGTTATACAAATAAGAAACATATTCTCACTTAATTACCGTACTATTATTTGATCAAATCATGCTTTATATACTGATTAGAGCATATATCATAATTATGTTTACAACAGACTTTATAAATTTTCAAAAACGGTGGCCGAGATTGGGACAGTCCTGAACTTTACATATTTTGTTTACATCAATAATCATCCGAAAAAACACAACAAAATCGATGTTCTATGTACTAAAACCATCTCCAATAACTCTCTATTTTTTTTTCTATAATTTATAATAAATAGAACAATTTTATTATAGAGTAATTTTTGTACCAATGATATTACTATATAATAGATTTATTCTATTATAAAGTAAAATATAGAAAAATATCTATAAAAGTAGAGAAAAATGTGACACTACTCTATATTATACACTATAATAGATTGATTTTATTATAAAATAAAACTATTGGAACCAAAACTATTCTATTAAAAATTACTCTATTTTAGTATAATTATAGAAGAAATAATAGTGTGTCATTGGAAATGCTATGACGAATTACCGAATAATAAACTTTAGTTTTCTACTCTCTCCGTTCCATAATATAAGATGTTTTTTTTGAATGCACAACAATTAAAATAATACAGTGAAATGTTATTGGTTACTCAATTTTCAATCAAAGTATCTTAAAAGTTATACGAAACTTTACTAGTAATAAGTTATCTTGTAATTTTATTAACTTAATGCTTTTCTAACTATTTTAACATTCGTTGTAAAAAAAACTATTTTAACATTAGTAAATTTATTTGTTAGTTATTTCTCTTAGATTGATTGGTATAAGGGGATATCAAAGTGCTGGTTAATACCAATGTTGAAACCGTTGATATATATATATATATATATATATATATATATATATATATATTACATGTACATTATTCTCTCTATTTGACAAATAATGTTGATCTACAACAATAAATCAAATTTTAACCTATTTACTTTAGGATATCAATTTATATAAATAAATTATATAATGCATTCATAAAAACCATAGCATATGTTTATAGTTTCATAAAAAAATGTCAAAATTGTGAAAAATTAGTCTCTTTAAAATAAATAAAGTATACAATCTTATTATATTAATTACGGAAATGAAACCATAAGTTTTGACCCAAGGTCAAGAAATTAGAAAATAACTACTTTTTAATTGACAAATAGAGAAAACTTGGAATGTTTGAAATACCAAAATTGCAAAAAAAAAAAAAAAAACATAACAAAATAACAAAACAACTCATTTGTAATATATACTGATCCGCGTGGATTGATTCTTACATTTTTATACACTGGTATTTGTTTTTCATAATTAGTGTTATATATTTTAGATGGATCGTAATATAATTGATTGTATTCAAAAGACATAAATCGAATCGGTTAATATGGTTATTTTTGGTACAAATATCCGAATTTATTTCAGATACATTTGTTATTTAGATATTTTTAGGTTCCTATACATCAGAACCGAACTCATCCAGATCTAAAAAGACCCAACTCAAAACCCATGCATAAATTTATAATATTCAAACGGAACCTAATTTTAAAATAATAATAATAATAATGATGCCCGAAAAGAACAACCCGTACTTAAATGGATAGTCAATGTTTATGCCTAATTGCTTTTATAAACTAATAAAAATGACTATTTCTATGTGTAAGGCTAAATTAAATGAAATAGAGAGAATTTTTTATTTATTAAAATAATTATATGGAGTAAAACATTAAATGATAATTAACGTAATACATTTTTATTATTTTGATTTAAGTTATTATTTTATTCACAAAACATGTCTTTGAATAATGTTTTTGGCTACGCAATTTTCCACCGATAGAAACTAAAATATATAAAAAACAATTAGTCAAAAAAACTAAACCAAACGTTTAACCATATGCAAAACCCAGTTATTTTACATTTTTGATTTTATAATTGACACAAAGTTAAGGGTTTTTTGCAAAATTGACTCAAAACTCAAAGTCAAACATAAAACTAACCCATAATTTTTTGGATTTTTCTTTTGTCCTATTCACCCCACAAGTTCATATTATTCACGAAAATGCCATTAGTTTTTTATTCTTTTTTTTGAAAAATGTACTTTTACTCTCTCAACCTCATCATCTTCAAATTTTTACAAGATTGTCATTACAATCAATACACCAACCACCATGAACAATCAATTTGAAGCTTTTAATGCACCTCAAATCGATTTACACTATCTCTTTCTCACTTGTTATGAACTAAAAACAACATCTCTTTCACTTTGCCTCTATATTCATCCAAAAAACTCAAGCTTTTGATTCAAATTTTTTTATGGTTGATAGAACCTTTCAAGCATACTATTCTTGGTGGGTTACTTTTGTTTGAGGTTCTGGGTGGTTGGAGAATACCTTGTGTGCTAAGGAAGTCATCTCACTAGTTTAAGGTATGAAATTGAATTTTTTTCCAGATCTGTTCGCGTAGAAGACTTACCCGTAAGTAGTCTGGCTGTAGAAGACTTACGGGGAAGGCTTCTGGTCAAAAGGACGACTTACTTGTAAGTCGTTATCTTTGTTTGTTAAAAAAAAATCTAGAGAATACCCTAGACGACTTATTTTGCATAAACGGGTTAGTTTTGCATATACTGGTAAGTCGTCTAGGATAAACGGGTTAGTTTTGCATTTGACCGAATTGTGTCAGATATTTGACTTTTCCTGGATGACTTATCAGTAAGTCGTCTCCGGAAAAACAAAAATTTCAATATTTATTAAAGCTAGACGATTTATCTGTAAGTCGTCTCAGGTTACTTTTGCAATTGGAAAATATAACTTAAATATTTAACTTTTCCCAGACAACTTACACGGAAGTCGTCAAGTAAGACGACTTACTTGAAAGTCGTCCAGGATAAGCAAAGTCGTCCAGA
>NC_027752.1:16003189-16004186 GCF_000695525.1 Brassica oleracea var. oleracea
TAAGTCGTCCAGGAAAAGTCAAATATCTGACACAATTCGGTCAAATGCAAAACTAACCCGTTTTATCCTAGACGACTTACAGAGTTTTTTTTAACAAACAAAGCTGGTAAGTCGTCCTATTTAAAATTCAATTGCAAAAATGACATGTTTGGACGACTTACTGGTAAGTCTTCCAGGCGACTTATTGGTATGTCATCTGCGTCAATGTTTAGTAAATTTTCATTTTCTCTATGTTTACTAATGTGTTTATTTTTATTTTTTGTAGTTGATGCGTCAGTTACATGCAGTGTATGAAGAATGGTTGTTGAAAGATTGCCGTTGGGATTATGTGGTTGATAATGTCAAAGGAGTGAGAATCATTTTTTTGGGGAAGGTTCGACACATGTTGAACTTCTTGCAATGGTTCAAGAAGATTATAACCTGGACATGAGCACAAAATCTGTGGAGATAACCTACTCATTACCAGCAGAAATGATGCTGGCTCCAGACACCCCTCCTATTCATGTTACAAGTGATAGACAAGTTCGAAACTTGCTCGAGATAACCAAAACGCATGGAGTACGGCTTTGTGTATCAAGCCGTAGCAAGGTGGAAACGGTTCCAGAGTTCACGGAAGAAGATGATGAAGCTGATGAATGTTTTGAAGATGATGATGATGATTCGGTTGAAGATGAAAATCATGATGGGGAGGAGGATGATGGGGAGGAGCATGCTGATATCTCTATTGTTGCTGAAGCGGACGAGAATGGTGAGGATTACAGTGTTTATGGAAAGGTTGAAGATGAGGATGACGAAGATGATGATATGTGTTTTTAAGATTTCAAAAAGATTAAAGGAAGAAGATCGAATGGTAACAGTATATATGTCAACCAGAGTTTTGTTAGCAAGGATGCACTGCTTTCAGAGCGGCGGTTGACAGCAGTGAGGTTTAAGTTCTCCTTCAGAATATACAAGTCAAAGAAAACTCTCCTTGTGACAACATGTCCGGTTAGTGGTT
>NC_027752.1:16004411-16006693 GCF_000695525.1 Brassica oleracea var. oleracea
GGTCATTGTGGTGGATGGGACTCACCTAAGTGGGAAGTATGGAGGTGTTATGTTAGTTGCAGCCGCACAAGATGGGAATTTTAAAATATTTCCATTGGCTTTTGGGATCGTAGATGCTGATGATGAACCTTCTTGGGAATGGTTTTTCACAAAATTGGCTAGATGTGTATCTGATGAGCAGCCTCTGGTGATAGTCTCCGACCGGCACACGGCCATTAAAAGTGCGTGCGATAAGGTGTTTCCTTGAGCAACCCGAGGAATATCTTATTATCACCTTCAGGATAACATTCTCAAAAAGTATAAAGGGAAACATCTCTTGTACTTGGTGAAAGGTGCTGCTTATGCTCATACGGTTTCAGATTTTGACCGGTACATGGCTGAGATACGGAGTGCAAACCCGGACCTTGCAACGTATTTGGAGAATGCCGACGTCAGCCTATGGTCAAGGGTTTATTGTCAGGGGGACAGGTACAACATAAAGACAAGCAACATCGCTGAATCTATTAATTCCGCTCTGAAGCGAGCTAGAGGGTTTCCGGTTCAGTTCCTGTTGGAGTTCATAAGGGAGAAGCTAAGAAAGTAGTTTTGGAAAAGGAGAGAAGATGCTTTGAGTCTCCCAACTCAACATAGTCGAGGTGTTGAATACTTGCTTGCTGTTCGATCGGAGATAGCGGATACGATGACGGTACAACCAATTGATGGATGGCGATTCTTTGTGAAAGGTGGCAAAATGGACTGTGTGGTTGATTTGGAACATGGAAAGTGTGATTGTGGTGTCTATGCAGTGTAGAAAATACCTTGCTCTCATGCTATAGCTGCCAGAACATCTGCTGGTTTGCATATCTCCACACTTGTATGTCCAGTGTACTCAAAGGATTTTCTGTTTGCAGGATACTCAGAGAATATATATCCTTGTGTTGGACAAAAAGTTGAGGAACTCACATGATTTCCTCCAAATATAAAGTGTGGTCTGGGAAGACAGAAGAAATCAAGATGGCAATCTTGGTTGGAGCTATCCAAGATGAGAGGACGCAAACCCCAGAAGCAACACAGGGTTTATAGATGCTAAAAATGCAAGGAAACTGGTCATACGAAACCACAATGTAAGAAATGACGTGATTAGTCTTCCAGAAGACTTTCAATTAAGTCGTCCAGAAGGTCGTCCAGTTAGTCGTCCAGGGTTTTTTCTTCCAGAAGACCTTCAAGTTAATCATCCAGTGTTTAGTCTTCCAGAAGACCTTCAATTAAGTCATCCAGAAGGTCGTCCAGTTAGTCGTCCAGGGTTTATTCTTCCAGAAGACCTTCAAGTTAGTCGTCCAGTGTTTAATCTTCCAGAAGGCCTTCAAGTAAGTCGTCCAGTTAGTCGTCCAGTGTTTAGTCTATGTAATAAAAATTTTTGTTATGAACTTATATGTGTCAACTTCTTTGTCAAATTGCACTACCAAACAAATTTAAGAAGGTCATGCCCTTTATATTATCCGAAAGGTTACAAAAGGTCCCTGCACAGAAGACTTTCCCGACTACTTATAGTTAAGTCGTCCAACATTCCAGACGACTTAACCGTAAGTCGTCCAACATTCCAGACGACTTAACTGTAAGTCTTATGCGCAGAAGATAAGTTACAAAATAGGGATCAAGTTCAAATACACACATCAACCTAATCTATCATACAAAATAATCTAACGTAGCCTGTTTATCACCCCTCATACGCACCCAGGTTGGCATCATTGTCCTTGTTTTCGAACTCATGCGCGTCAGAAAGCTCTTGAAATATATCCACCGCCATCTTATCCCTCATAGTCTTCCCGTTGGGCTTAGCAAAGTCTTTTTTACTAAACTTTATCCTAAGAGCATGACATTCAATGTACTTTAGAGCGTACACGCCATAATCACCAGCTCGGGCCGGAGGTATATTGGTCGGTCTCTCATATGTGAATGGCTCCATGCTGTATTGGGCACGTTGTTCGTCTGAGGAAGCGCACTCAACAAGCAGATAAGGGACCATGTAGAGAAAAGGCTCCATTACCACATCGAGTTCTTTTGGGGAGATACCATCGAGTTCTTCTGGGGAGATACTGGAACACATGCTGTCAAAGACGACTATGTGCCTCTTAGGGATCGATATTCACATAGCAATCCAATGAGTCGGCGTAGTTCACTGGCGCATAGATATCATTAATATCCCTTCCCCAAACCTTGTTCGATTGGCAAAATGATGGTATAGTGCCTGCATAATAATTCCACGCCCCACCAGGGAGTCTTCTTCCTAAACCGTTCTGATC
>NC_027752.1:16007362-16008700 GCF_000695525.1 Brassica oleracea var. oleracea
TGTTGTTTGCCGTATAAGGAGATTGCTGTGAGGCAGCAAGTGTCCTTGCTCGATCACTCTTTGCACAGCAAAGTGCCAAAGCAGCATCCCTCTTTTCCAGATATCTAGCATCCTCCTTCTGTAAATCCGAAACAGTGGATTGATTTTTGTCCAATAGAACAAGGCTCGGTTCTGGAGCTTTATCTTTCGAAGAACTAGCATCTGCGGGCACATCTAGACCTTTATCCTCCGGCAAGCTCTTCCTTCCTGCGTTCGTCCTATTAACACTTTTCAGTTCTTATTCTTAAGACTTTGTCTAGTCAATCTCTTGTTGGGAGAGAATTTGTTACTAACCCCGGGTTCGAGCGTCAGTTTAGGTGGATGGGTAGTGTTTTGAGTTGATGTCCCTTTTCGTTTTGTGGTGATACCAACCTTCTTCTCCACAGCTTCCACCCTTTCCGACAGATACTTGATCTCCTTAAGACACGTCCCAAACCCTTCCCTCATGGCATCAACTATGTCCTTGAACATGGTTTTAATATCCTCTTTGGTCAACCCACCAACAGTCGTAGTCACCTCTGAACGAGCCACTATATGAACCTCTTCACTAGCCTCTGCAGCTGCCTCTTCACTAGCCTCTTTACGAACTTTCTTCTGAGGTCTTGGACTGTCTTCCTTCACTACATTTTTCTTCGCTGGACTCACAACCGCCGGCTTTGTATTGACCCACGTACCGGTGACTTCCCAGCAATCCATGGTCCACTTCCACGGTTTCTTCACAAACATGAGTTTAGTTATGTTCTCCACGGGCGTGTCCTTTACATCAAACTCCCATTTTGGAAAAATTTCACCAATGTCCTTCTGAACAAAGTTGATCTTCCTAGTCTGCAGTAAATAGAAGATATGAACTTAGATATTTTACGGATTAAGAAAGATGGAAAGAAAAGACTTCGCAGACGACTTATAATTAAGTCGTCTGGAAAGTCTTCCAGCTGGACGACTTAGAAGACGACTTATAATTAAGTCGCCTGGAAATTTCTGGAAGACTTAGTAGAAGACTTATAATTAAGTCGTCTGGAAAGTCTTCTAGCTAGACGACTTAGTAGACGACTTATAATTAAGTCGTCTGGAAAGTTCTGGAAGACTTAGTAGAAAACTTATAATTAAGTAGTCTGGATAGTCTTCCCAGACGACTTAATTATAAGTCTTCTACTAAGTCATCCATCTGGAAGACTTACCAGACGACTTAATTATAAGTCTTCTACTAAGTCGTCCAGTTGGAAGCAGGCGACTTAATTATAAGTCGTCTTCTAAGTCGTCCAGCTGGAAGACTTTCCAGACGACTTAATTATAAGTCGT
>NC_027752.1:16008994-16060533 GCF_000695525.1 Brassica oleracea var. oleracea
CCAGACTAACCCGTGTAGGGGTTGAATAATTATCTCCTTCAATTTATCCAGTGAAGATGGCAAGGTACGCGAGCCACTTACGATCATCCCGAGACCACCCTTCGCATCTCTCAAATGCTTCTATTATCTCCTGAGTAGATGGTCCAGCTTCGACATGAACTCCCAACATATCCCAGAAAGAAGTCAACTCCTTTGTAACAATAGAGTGAGGTCTCTCAAGGTCCTCGATGTACTCGCAGTTTAGACCAGTGAGGTTTTCAAACTCTAACAGTGAAAACCTCACAGGTTCTGGACCAACGAGACTCCACATCTCATACTTGTTCTTTATGTCCAGCTGGAAACCGAGCATGTAGTGAACCAGCCTTGAAGCCCAATCAAATCCCAGCTCTTGGAACTTGATGAAAATTCCCAACTTCGACTCATTCAGCTCTTCATCTTCGTCATCATGAAGAGCTTTCTTTAAAGCAGTATGCAACGTCCAACAAGTATGATACGAAATGCTATGCACTGCGGGGGGCTCTTCCCCTAATGTATGTATCCTACGGGGGAGTTCTTGTATATCCATTTTTTCCTGCAAAACAATCAAAGACAACCATCTCAAAACAATCAAAGACATAATTAAGTCAACCATCTCAAAACAATCAAAGACATAATTAAGTCAACCATCTCAAAACAATCAAAGACATAATTAAGTCAACCATCTCAAAACAATCAAAGACATAATTAAGTCAACCATCTCAAAACAATCAAAGACATAATTAAGTCAACCATCTCAAAACAATCAAAGACATAATTAGTGAAAAAAAGAACAAGTGTATAGATTGATAGAGACAACGTTTTATGTTCATCTTTTTCTCAATCAATCACTCGACAGTAAAAGATATAACTTACCGGCAACGGAGTTCAACGAGATGCCTCTGAGAGAATGCGCGCTAGGGTTTCCTCTCAGATCTTAAATAAAGGAAGCGACTGTGAGAACGGTGGTGAGAACGACGGTGATAACGGAGGAGAGATAACCGGCTGTGAGAACGATGGATTAGAGAGAATCGACGGAAATCGCCTTCGAAATCGCCTTTAAGAGAAACGGCGTTAGGGTTTTCTGAATTTCGCGAGACAATGAATAAAAAAAACACCTTATATATTTCCGGTAAATAATCCGGTTAGGTTTAAAAGTACATTGAAAAATTAAAGGTTCGGTCCGGTTTGGACGACTTACTAGTAAGTCGTCTGTTGAATACTGTACATCAGATAACTTACTAGTAAGTCGTCCCAGACCTTAAATTTAACCCCTAAACTAAATTGACTAAATTAACTGACTAAATTAACTAACAAGTTATAAAGCCGTAGTTATACTTAAATAGTGTTTACTATAGACAGAAATAAACACACTTAGGTAAATTTTAAAGTTTTCAAAAAACATTTATGCATTCCAAAATCTAACCCTAAGAACACATACAATACTACAACATATGTTGGCAAAACCTAAACCAAAGAATATCATGACTCACTACTTTCACTCATCTATGTTGAAAACAATTAACTTTTGTTATATCTTAATTTATATCTCTTAAAACATATGTTAATTACATGATTTCAATTTTTCACTTATCAAAATGTTTTTTACAAAAATTTTAAATTATTTCTAAGTGGAACTAGTCCAGACGACTTACGGGGGTTAGAAACGTAAAAAAAATTCAGTTTTTTTGTTTGTTCACAAAGGGCTGGTTGTAATTTCAATAGTCTTTTAGGTTACTTTTGCATTTGATTCAAGTTTCCGTTTACTTTTGCATTTGAAATCAAGTTGTGAGTCATATTTGACAATTTTTCCCAAAGTTAATATTGATTACCTAATAAATAAAAATCTACACTATTATTATTATGGTAATATAATTAATGATGTGATGTATTATTAATGTAATATAATTAATAAAATTGTTAAACTGAAAAAAAATATGAAATAACAATTAATGTAACTATATTAATAAAATTACTAAAAAAACATTGTACTTCTTTTTTCTAATGATATTTATATTCTAAGCAATTCTCATTTATACTAGTAAACATGTTTTCAAACAAAATGTAATTCAATTTTAATAATATAGATACTTTATTTAATTGCATTTGAAGCTTTTTCTCATATACATGGAGAACTAGGTGTTTTCCTGTACCATGTGCAGTAAGGAAGTTAATAAATCTAATTTATATTTAAAAATAAATTTTATTAAATATTATATATTTTACTATTTTTTACTAATATTTAATATAGATTTGATATATATTAAATCAATTTGCATAAAACTAATAAAAATTGTATAATTATCAAAAAAAATTGCCTAAACAATATGTATAAAATTTGTAGATATATAAGAAACTAATGATTTTACGATTAGATATTTAATTTTTTTTTTAAATTGTAGAAATTTTTGAAAGCTTAAGTAATACAAATTATATAATTATACAAAAATAATAACATTTCGAAATTTGAAATGTTATATATGAATATATTTATTTTATAGATGATGTATGAGCTATTACTATATTTAAAAAAGTTTACCAAAAAAAAATATCAATATTAAATGTAATATATGAATTATTACTATATTCTAATAAGTTTGTCAAAAATATAAATCAACATTAAATGAAATTATCCATGTCATATTTTTTCGGAAGCCATGTCATCAATTTCAGTAGTCATGTCATATTTGTTTTGTGAAATTGATTATATAGAGAACATGTGGCAAAATTACTTCGCAAATATAGTGTACGCAAATATAGTGTAGGGATGGTTGCATCGCTGCCATAGTTAAATCAAAATAACACTTTTGTAAATAAAATCACACTAAGTGTATAGTGTTGTTCGGAACCTAATAACTCTTGTGTATTGTTGTATAGTACTTTATTAATAACTCCAAAAACAAAATTAAATTTTACTCTTTTGGCTAAAATAGAATAATAAGTAAAAAGTGAGATAATACCTATACAACTTTAAATCACATAACTATCAGGCTATCTCCAACAAAACACAAAAATACCAAATTTGATGTAATTTTATCTCCAATAAAATACCAAAATTGATATTATCTCACCAAATTTAGTGTAATGTATTAATATGAATAGTGTTATACCAAATTTAGTGTAATACTATTCATCACACCAAATATTAAAATGTATATTTTATTATGTTTCATTTAATAAAATCTTTCAATTACTACCAAATTTGTAATTAAACATAAATATATTATTTTATTTTAATGTTTAATTTATTTTCACATAATTAAAAAGTTAAATTTTTATGTTTATTTACAAAATAAATCACTAAATGACTATTATAATTTATCACTCACAAATAATAAAAATATAAATTATAATCTAAATGTGATAAAATAATTATTTATCAGTTATAAATCAAAAAATTAAAAAAATGAAACTGAAAACTTTAAATAATATATAATATTACTTTTGGTATAAAATTTGGTGTCATTGTTAGTGATGACAAAAAAAAATCAACATCAAAACACTACAACAGTGTTATTGGTGGAGATGCCCTTAGCAAAAAGAGGTTAGAAGCCATGTAAAAATGAGGGTATTTTATGTAATTTTAGATTCAGTGTATTTAAGATTTTAAATTTCTAATTAAGGTTCCCGAAGAAAAAAGCATAATTATGGTCATATTGAATAATATAATTAGTTGTCTGGGAAGGCTTAAACGTCACTCTTCTCCTTGCAACGTGGATTCTAACATCGATACAGTTGTTTTATTTCAAAAAATAATCTGCAAATAACACAAACACAAACAGACTAAATAAATTAACCGATCGATAAACGAGTTAATAAATACTTCCAACTTTAAAACTGACAAAAGACTATAAACAAATTTATACAAAGGGCTGAGAATGTGAAACGATTCGAGAGCCACGTGCGATGAAAATCGCACTAATTTAAGGAACTGTGTACAAGATTAAATAGAAAATTAATTGGGTTGCATGCCCTTCGCTGGGACTCGTGCACCCAAAATTTCTACACGCCATGATTTATCGCCAAAGACGAGAGGACAAAACAAAGTTAGCTTCTTTTTCTGTTCAAAAACAAAGTTAGCTATTTAATTTACACACAAGAAACGTTAAAAAGAAAACCTTAAAATTGTTATTCAAATAAACTAACTTTAATAATACTTTCTCCGTTCCACAAAGATAGACTTTTTGGTATTTTCACACATATTAACAAAACACATTAAACTACCATAATAAATGTATTGTTTTCTGTAATTTTCAATTTTCAATAACTTTTAACTAATAGTAATTCAATAAAGTCAATTAGTTTTTTTGAAGTTTACAATTTTTTTATAGAAAACACAAAAAATATATTTTTCTGAAACAATTTTTTTCTTCTAAAAATTCTATCATTAAGGAACGGAGGAAGTACTAAATATTAATTTGTTTCAAACAAATCAGATCTAGCTAAAACGTATATACCTTTATCTTACCAAGATAAATTAACCAAAATCACTAACAGTTTTGAATTGTTGTCAAGAATAACACCTTTTGCTTACATAAGGAATCATTTTTGTTTCTTGAGGTTGACACGAAAGGGTTGATTGCACTCGTGATAACCATTTGTGGATATTGGGCAGAGTAAAGTGAAAACCACAGTAACTTTTCACTTACCTGCGCAATACTATTGCACTGGAGAATCATAATGGAATAGTGGAACCGAACGAAACAGGTAGTCATGGATCCCTATTTAACGAAAACATTTGGAAGTGTTTTTTTCTTTTGCTAGCTAGAAATGTAAATATTATTATCAAGATAATGAACAAGGGATTACAAGGTACAACAGTGAACCTTGAAAATCAGGGAAGCTTGAAGACAAGCACACAAATTTGTACAAACTCCCAAAAAAGGACAAAAAAAAGATTTGTAGAAACAACAAGGAATTGTTGAAAGTGTATTTTAAATCCGACGCGGTTGTTGTGTCACAGTGGTTCGGTTTTTATGTCACAGTGGTTCCAAATGTGCTAGACCGAAGACCGAATTTGAGATTTTAGGGCGTTGAAACATTTTTTAAGAATTGTAGTAATTTTTTTCTTTTCAAAACTTGGAGACATATACCTATTGTAAAGTGTCCTATCCGGCTCTGGCTAAATCTGAGGTGGTTGTTGTGTCACAGTGGTTTATGGCACTGTTTTTATCTCTGGCTTCATCGCTCTGACCTGTGGGGTCAGATTTGAGTTTTGTTACCCCAAACTGACTTCGGTTTCTTCTAGGCCTGGGCATTTTACCCGGATCCGAAGACCCGAACCGGAATCGACCCGAAAATACAGGTTCGGGCCCGGGTCCGGGTCCGGGTCCATGCTAAAGTACCTATTTGGTCTTTTTTTTTTGGATCCGCGGGTTTCGGTTTGGGTCCGGGTCCTACCCGAGACCCGTTCGGATATCCGAAGTACCCGCAAATAATTGTATATACTAGGTATATTTGGGTGATTGGGTATATTTTTGGTATTTCAGATTTTTTTTTAAGGTTTCGGGTTTGGATTTTCGGGTATAATTGTAGGTTTTTGGTGAAATTTTAGATTTTTAGAAAATATAATTTGGGTATTCGGGTAAAATTCAAGTATGTTTTGAGTTTTCGGGTCTGATTTTGGATAAATTTTTGGGTATTTTTGCGGTCCTTCGGGTATTTTTAGAGTTTTCGGGTCCAGTTCGGGTACTTCGGGTCTATTTCGGATCCTAAATACCCGAACCGACCCGGATCCGAAATATTCCCGAAAATTTTGGATATTTTACGGGTATTGAAATTATAGACTCGAACCGACCCGGACCCGACAAGACCCGACCCAGAACCGACCCGGAACCGACCCAAAAAGTTATAGGTACCTATATGGGTCTAAATTGCTAGGATCTGAAAGACCCGGACCCAATAATACCCGACCTGAACCCGACCCGAAGACCCGGATGCCCAGCCCTATCTTCCGCAAATCCATAGCTTACATATATTTTATATTTTTCAACATTTATCGTACTGAATTTTCATTAGATAATTATTTATATGAATATGTAACATATATATATATATATATATATATATATATCTATATATTATATAATGATTCTTTTAAGTGACTTTTATTGTATTTATTACTTCTAAAAAATAAAATTATAATTATATAGCTTTTAAAACAATATTGTTCATTAACTATTTAAAGCTATGTAGAGAATTAATAAGAAAAAATGCAAAAAGGTAGGTTAATTAATATAGAATTAATTAGAATGTATATATGAACTTCAGTAATATGGAATTAATTATTTACAAACACACACACACATATATATATATATGTAATAAAATAGTAAAAGACAAATAATAATAAAAGCTAGGTTTATTAATAATAATAATAAAGAGGAGAAAGCAAAGAATCCTAAAAGGTAGGTTAATTAATAATTTAAGTGGCATGCCATCTTATTATATAAAACTTGGTTCTTCAAAGTTGCTAATTCATATGATTGCGATATGTGTCAATTAATTTATTAAGATTGTGACATGTGTCAAAAATATGTTACAATTCTATTTTATTAGGATTTAAAAAGATTTAGAAAAATAAAATTATTATTACATTTTTTGGGACACTAGAAAAAGAAAATTATTACAAATAAATAGTTTATTATTCTTTTTAGGAGTTAAGAAAAGGAAAATTACTATTACATAGTCTTTTACAATTATATTTGTATGGCTCTTTTTATAATCTTTTAAAAATATTTGATAGTAAATTTAATTTTTGAAAATTCTATAAACAAAGAATAATTGTAAAAGTTATTTGAAAGTATTTTTTTTCTTTTTAAAATATTTTGTATATTTTTCATTTTAAAGATAATAAAGAAAGATATTATAAGAGAAAATATTAATATTTTTTTTTGAAAAAATGAAATAAAAACGAATTATAAAATCTTACAAGTACAAGAAATTATTTAGTAAAAATCAAATAGAAAAACTAACTATAAAATAAGTGACATTCCTTTTTTAAAACCTAAAAAATAAAAATTTAAAAGTACTCTTATTATTTTCATTCAAATAACTAACTTTCCTTTTTAACAGATAAATGTATGCTACGAAAATATAAACCAAAATAAATATTATTTCACATCTATATTTAGGTTTAAGCTTCCTCATATTATTTTCACAAAAATAATATTGACAAGAAAAATATTTTCTGAATATTTTCTTTGAATTTCATTAAACAAGTCAATTTTTTTTTTATCATCCTTATTACATCTTATGATGCTAACACTAGTTTTTATTTTATTATGATTTTTTTATCGTATCTAAGTATGTGTAAATATGAAGAATATATGTTTGTATGTATAAGACACAATATATAATTAACTAAACATAATTTTTTTTATTGAAAATATATTAGTTGTATAAAAATCTTAAAAAACAAAAATGAATTATAGTTGTAATTTTCCTTTTTAAAAAATTTAAAGTAACTTATTTCCTATAAATAACTAACTTTTCTTTTTAATAGATAATTTTGTGTTAAAAAATTATAAACCAAAAATAACTTCAAATATTTCTCCCGATATGATTGTGAAATTTGTACAAAAAAAACATTGTGTATGTATTAATAAAAATCTATCATTATGTGAAAATAATTTTTTTTCCTTAAATACTAAATAAAAGAAATATGAAAAATAACTTTTTTCTCTTTTAATCTTAACCAAATAAGATTTTTTTTTTCCTTTTAAATCATGACCAAATAGAATTGTAAAAGTAATTTTTACTTTTAAAATTTAATGATAAATATGATACTGAAAATATTTAATTAAAAATATTAGTGATACTGAAAACGAATTTTGAAAATAATATGATACTGAAAATATTTAATTTAAAATATTAGTGATATTGAGAAAATGAAATTTGAAAATAGCAACTTTTAAAAATAGTTAATATTTGCTGGAAATAATTATTTGATATTATTTTTATTTTCTAAATCCTAGAAAAAAATAATTATAAAATATTATCTAATTTTTATTTTCTTTTCTAACACCCTAAAACTGTTATAAAATATTTGATTGTTCTTTTCCTTAAAACATAAAATCCTAAACAAAAGAGATTTGTATCATATTTTTTAATTCCTAACCAAAAGAGAATTGTAAGAAGTTATTTGATAGTATAGAAAATTTGATGATGTATATGATACTAAAAATTATTTAATTAAAAATGAAGTGTAAAAATAATATTGATATGAACTGTAAAAATCATAATTTAAAATGATTTAGTAGTAACAAGAAATAATTATTTGATAGCAATAAGATTTTTCTGAAATTCTAAACAGAAGATAATTATAAAAGTTTATATGATAATATACTTTTTTTTCTATAATCCTAAACAAAAATAAAAAAAGTATTTGATAGTTTTTCTTTTTTTAATTGTTAATAAAAAACAGATTTATAAAATATATTTTTTCTTTTTTAAAAAAAAATCCTAACAAAAGTAAACATACATATTTAATAGTATTAAAAAAAAAAGAATTTGATGACAAGTATGATGCTAAAGTTATTAAATTAACAAAAATCAAAACTTAGGATGTTGTCGTGATTGATATTTATGTGTTTGGTTAGAAAATCAAACACATGTTTGATATATATATTTTCATGTTTCCTCATAAAAAATTGATTATTATTATTGTCACCGTACATATGTTTAGTCAAAAACAAATCAAGCTTCATCGTTATCTCATTACATTTTTTATTTTTACTATGTAGTAGTTTATAATTCATTTTAATTAAAATGTTATTATGGAAATATATCATTAATAAAAAAATGAATCAAGAAAATTATTTAACATCATATAAGTTTAATAAAACATTAAATTAGTACATAAGAAAGTGTATAATGTTGTCATTGCTTCTTGGTCTTATTTAACTTCCAAATTCATTTTTATTTCATTATAATTATTATTTCGGGTTGGATCCGGTTTAAATTTTTACGTTTGGATGTTTTTTCTAACTCTAACAAATACTAACTGAAACTTATGTGTGAAAACGAGTTCTTAACTATAAAGTAAATTTCACATAACATATGTAAAAACAATTTTAAAACAATAATAAAATATTTTTTTAATATTTTTTATTAAATTAAAACATCAAATAAAGTTCGTTGCAACGCACGGACCCAAATCTAGTTATAAATAAGTTAAAAAACTAAAGTGCATTTTATTTTTTTAATTCTCTTTTAATAATACAGATAGGCTATAGTTTAGCAAATATATTTTATTACATAATAATAAGCTATTGTATATCAAATTTTCATTTAAACTATCCATAATTATCGTAAATCACAAAATAAAGCGAACAAAAATAGTATATAACATACCTATAAGAGCATCTATAACCCACTTCTATAATAGAGATCTCAAAAAAAAAGATGAAGTTTTTGCTTCAATGTGTTCCTCTATAATAGAAGAATGTAATATTTACCTTTATAAATAGAGGAAAGATATTTTTTCAATATATAGAGACAAAACTAACATTCCTCTATTTATAGAAGAAAATATAGCAAATATCTATCATAGAGAAACACATTATAGCAAAAACTTCATCTCTATTTCTTTTCGCGGAATTTTTATGTTTACCACTTTGTTGGTACCATTATTTATGTTTACCATCACTAAATAGACATTTTCAAAAATACATTATTCATTAAGAGTCTTTTACCTCTTATAATCTTATTCTGTATATATAATAAAGAATTTTTTTTTAACTAAAAAATTAAATTTTTTTTTAAAAAAATTAAAAAAATTAAAAAAATTGAAAAAAAAAATTAAAAAAATGAAAAAAAACTTTTATAAATATCTTCGAATTATACTTTTTCAAATTCAAACTTTTTTATAAAATTGAATTTGTTGAATATTTTTTTCAAATTTTCTTTTGAAATTCAGAAACTCTTTTTTTTTAATTTACTTAAATTTTTTGATATATTTATTAGAACCCTAAACTCGACATTCCAAAAATCATACTCCACCCCTTAACTCTAATCTTAAGTCTAGATTAGTTAACTTTAAGGTTATAAAAGTTTTTTTTCCTTCTTAAAAGTGAGGACAAAATGGTTAAGATAAACATGAAAAGTGATATTATAAATGTGGTATTTTTGGCAATTTCTCATTTTTTTTCTCTATTTTAAAGATCTCTATTGTAGAGATGAGTTGCAGATGGTCTAAACAGATGCAAGGTTTAATCAATTATCAATATAATACATTCATATTTTTTTTTATCAAAAAAAAATCTCTTTGATTTGATTTTCCAAGTCAATTGTTCCACCTTTGACCAATAGTTATATATCATTTTATTCTATTTATACTATTATTTTCAGAGAGTTTTTTTTTTGCTTGAACTTTAAGTTAAAAATTAGAATAGCTAAAATCTTTGGTAATTTAATATATAACTAAATTTACTAATATATAATTAAGCATAAATTAAAAGAAAACATTCTAAAGATTTTGATAATTATATTTATCTTAAAGTATTTACAGTTTATCCAAAAATAATTTCTTTCATAACTTTTTTTAAATTTAAGAAAACAAATATAAATCTCTATATATATTTCTTCAGTTAAAAGAAAAAAAAGTAGATTTTTGAATAACATAAAACTTTATTCACTCTTTTGATAATACGTACTTCTGCAGAATGCGAACCAAACCAAAACAACAATACACAAAAAAAATTGGCGGTAGCGGCGGCGATTTCCTTAGGGTTTCAAATCGAAGACACCATTCCGCATCCAAACTCCTCAATCTAGATCTGATTCACGGATCTCATTCAGCGTATCACCTTCTAAGATACGCCTGCTTCCAATAAGCACCCGTAGCTTCTCAAATCTCCAAAAAGCTCCGGTAACTTCGAGAATCATTTAGTCCGTGTGACTTCGCTCTTCACTCTCACTAAGTCCCAGTGGCTTCTCTTTCATTTTCACTAAGCTCTTAGTGGCTTCCAAAACGTTAACCCTAGAGGACTAGATCTGATTGTTGTTGGAGTCAGTCAACCCTAGATCTACTCCATCTCGTTTCCCATTAGGCCTGTGTGACTTCAACAAGACCATAAGACTTCTACGGAGATGTTTCGACCGAGGAAGAAGAAGGAGCTCTCCCTCATGGAAGAACTCAGAGAGCTCGAGATGCTGGAGGAGGGAGAGATGGTAGACATCCCGGAGTTAGAAAACGATGATCTTATAGAAGAAAACTCACTAAGCGTGGTAGTTCGATATCTTAATCCAGCAGCCCATAAAGTTGGAGGGCTGGTGAAAGCGCTTCCGCCAACTTGGGGCCTTGAAGACAGAGTACACGGGAGAGGAGTAGGAGACAACAAAGTCCAAATCATATTCCAGTCTGAGCTATCTATACCATGTTCTCATTAGAGGCCCCTGGTTTGTGAACAGATGGATTGTCTCCTTGGACCAATGAATACCCAACCCAGGACCAGATTTCCTCCAAAAGATCCTCTTCTGGATAAGAATAAGGGGCATACCAATCCACCTCTTGAAGAAACAAGCAGTTGAAAGTCTTATTGGTCCTTTGGGGAAAATCGAAAAGATAGAGCTGCACGCAAAAACTCAACCTTTGTGGAGTATGTTTGAGCCCTTGTATGGATAAACACGGAAGAGCACTTGCAGTTCAGGAGAATCGCCAGATTCAAGTCGGGTGAAGTAGTGCCTACTGAGCTCGAGTATGAAAAACTCATCAAGATATGCTTCAACTGCAAACGCCTGACGCATGACCAAACCAGACGCCTAGAGATAACAAATGTGGATGGTCCCCCTGCAAGAAGCTCTCTAAAGGAGAAAGAAGTCTACCAAGATAAGAAAAGTTTTAGGAAGATTTCTCATCCATGCTCCAGCTCACGAATTTGTCCTGCTATATGCTACAACACCCCCTCTCCTTATCGACTTCGAAATCAAAAACACCCAAAGCCACGGAACAGCGCCATAAAGATGATAAAAAAGGGAAAAGGACTGCGACGGCTCCAAAACAAGTTTGGAAACAGAGAGCAATCACCAATGTGAACTATGATGCAGAGAAGCGCAGCTACAAAAGCACTGAAGACGTTGATGCCCCTCTTCACCTCCAAGCAAGCTCAAGTGGAAACAAGTCGAGCGCAGAAAAGAAAAAAGAAGCGGTCTCCTCAGGCGCCAGTCAAGATTCAATTTCTGTATTCGAGAGACTAGGAAGCAAGAATGGTAACGCTGGCAAGGATTCAGGGAACTCAGACAAAAATCTTGAAGGGAGATCCAGCAAAGGAAGCCTAAGCCCTCCCTCTGTTTTCGAAAGATTGGGCTCCCACTCTACAAACTCTTCAGAGAGATAAAGAGGAGCCACAGACCCCTCTAAAACCAAGAGAAGAAGGTCAAGCAACAGCGGGGAGAGAGAAAGGAAGAAAGCACTGAAAGGGACTAGAGAGGATGACCTATCTACCCCATCGGTATTCCAGAGGCTTGGTTCCCAAGGAAGAGGTTCCGATGGCAAAAACTCAGGTGACAAAACACATTATGCTCATGTAGCAGCACAGGGCCCGAACCATTCTGTCCGTAGGATAGAATTAGAAAGCGGAAAAGTTATTGAAGAAGGGTTGATGATTAATTCCAACCCTTCAACATCAACATGAGACTATTGAGCTGGAACTGTTAGGGAGTGGGGAATACTCCGACAGTTCGACATCTACAGGATGTACTTGGTCAATACTCTCCTGAGATACTATTCCTCAGTGAGACCAAAAACATAAGAAGATACATTGAAGGGCTAGTGGAAAAGTTCGGTTTTTATGATGTTAAAACAGTGGAGCCTTTAGGAAAGAGTGGTGGCCTAGCAGTGATGTGGAAAGAGAGCTGCAAGATCAAGATTCTGCAGCCTAACAAAAGAATAATCGACATGGAAGTTCAATGGCAAAGACAAATTTTCTTCCTGTCATGTATCTATGGAGAACTAGTAAAGAGTAAGAGAAGCGAAGTCTGGGAGCGAATAACAAGAGTTGGAGTATCCAGATGCGGACCCTGGGTGATGTATGGGGATTTCAATGAGCTGATAGACCCTTCAGAAAAACTAGGAGGAGCTTACAGAGAAGAATCTGAAGGAAAGGAGTTCAGACAAATGATCTCCGCTTGTGGCCTTAGTGACATAAAACACACATGATATCAGTTCTCATGGGCCGGTACAAGAAATGATAAATCAGTGCAATGTCGTCTGGATAGAACGGTGGCCAATCAGGCTTGGCATGATATGTTTCCACAAGCTGAAGCAGCTTACCTCAGAAAAACTTGCTCTGACCATAGTCCGGTCTTAACCACACTCACAGACCAACTCTGGAAGAGGAAAGCAAGCTTCAAATATGATAGACGTTGGATCAAGCGTGAGGGCTTTTCATAGACAGTCACACGTTCATGGCAGAGTCAAAGCACGGGCCAATCAGGACTGATGGGGAAGATTTTCAGCTGTCGCCAATCAATATCTGTTTAGAAGAGGATGGCGAAGCCCAACTCTGCTCTCAGAATCCAAGAGCTACACTAGAGTATTGACGAGGCAACAAGGAACCTCATCATTTATAGGGAAGAGTTAAGCAACCTCCGAAATGAGCTTAATGATGAATACCATAATGAGGAGACCTTTTGGCAGCAGAAGAGCAGATTGCATTGGCTACGATCAGGTGATAGAAACACTAAGTTCTTCCACACAGTTACCAAGAACAGGAGGGCTTAAAACAAAATACTGAGCCTCTTTGATAGCGAAGGAAAGAAATGGTACACAGCAGAAGACTTGGGTCGTCTGGCTGAAGCTCACTTCAAAAGTCTGTACTCCTCCGAGGATATTAGAGTATCACTATCCAACTGGAGTGATATCACTCCAAGGTCACAAGCGATCAAAACGCCATGTTAATGCGGCCTATCTCCATAGAAGAGGTCCGAGAAGTGGTTTTTGATATCAATCCAAACAAATGCCCTAGACCCGATTGCATGAATGGCTTCTTCTTCCAGCAATTTTGGGAAACAATGAGCGCAAACATTATGAAGATGGTAGAGGAATTCTTCAGAACAGGGAAGCTAGAAGAAGACATCAATAAGACTAGCATTTGTTTGGTTCCAAAAAAGTTATATGAAAAGAGATTGGAAGAATTCAGACCGATCAGTTTATGTAATGTAGCTTATAAAATTATTTCAAAGTTGCTTAGCAAGCGTTTGAAATGTGTACTTCCTGGAGTTATCACTGAAACATAGGCTGCATTTGTAGAAGACCGACTGATCTCCGACAACATTCTTGTGGCACATGAGCTCCTCCACGCGCCTAACTCAAACAACAGATGCTCAAAGGAACATATAGCCATCAAGACAGACCTCTCAAAAGCCTTTGACAGAGTAGAGTGGTCTTTTCTTGAGAAGGCTATGAACACTTTGGGTTTCTCTACGGAATGGTGCAAGCTCATCATGGTATGTGTAACCTCGGTGCAATATTAAGTGCTCATCAATGGCAACCCTCACGGAGATATCAAACCAACAAGAGGCATTAGACAGGGGGACCCTCTCTCCCCCTATCTATTTGTCTTATGTACCGAGTTGCTGGTCCAAAAACTCATCCTCGCAGAGCAGAATGGAGAAATCACTTGACTGTCAGTAGCCAGAGGAGCGCCATCAATATCACATCTCCTATATGCCGATGATAGCATGTTCTATTGTAAGCAATCAGATGAAGAACTAGATCACATCCTCTCGATCCTCTATGAATACAACTTGGCCTCATGCCAGAGGATAAACTACCAAAAATCAAGCATCTATTTTGGTAAGAATATTCCTCCAAAAAGAAGAGAAGAAATCATGCTGAAGCTTGGAATATATCATATTGGAGGAGATGGAATCTACCTGGGTTTACCTGATTCCTATGGAGGTTCAAAGGTTTCTGTGTTGAGCTTCCTTAAGGAGATACTAGAGCAAAGGTTATTTGGCTGGCAAAATCGTTTTCTCTCACCGGGGAGTAAAGAAGTGCTCCTAAAAGCAGTTGTGCTCACCTTACCAACCTACACAATGAGCTTCTTCCTCCTGCCAAAGACGATCTGTAAGCAACTTATCTCCCTGATGTCAGACTTTTGGTGGAGGAACAATAAGGAGTCTCGTGGTATGCACTGGAAAGCTTGGGGTCATTTAACTCAGCCAAAAGATAGAGGAGGATTGGGATTTAAGGACCTTGAAGACTTCAACATGGCTTTACTTGGTAAACAATTATGGCGACTTATTTTCCACCCGGAATCCCTCCTCTGCAGAGTTTTTAAAAGTAAATACTTCCGGTCTTCAGATCCTCTAAATGCTACATTAGGATCCAGACCATCATATGTTTGGCGAAGTATGTTTGCTGCACAACATTTAATCAAACAAGGTGCACGTGTGGTAATCGGGAATGGCAGGAACACAAAGATCTGGGAAGAAAGATGGTTAGGAAGTATGTCGGCTTCTATGGCTACATCAATAAGGCCACTCCCACCCCATCTCAGGTCTTGATTAGTAGAGCATTAGCATTAGCAGTAGCAGTATGCTATAGAAGCAGTATGATGCAGGAGCTGTATTCTTTTGCTAAACTGTTTAATAGGATGATTGGTAGAGCAGTATGAGTATGTTATTTAAAGTTATTATAAAAATTAGTATATAATATATAATATATATTTATTTTTAATGAATATATTTCTAATATATATATATAAATATATTAACATATAAAATTAAAAAGATATAAAATTATTATTTTTATTTAATAATTTAAAAATTATGTTTATATCGAAAAATATTATATTAAAATAAATTTTATAATTAAAATATCTATTTTAATTTTTTTTTTCAAATTTAAAATAAATATATTTTAAATGTGAAATACTATTTTTTAAAAAAATATTTTTATTGGAAATTAATTTTAGAAATCAAAATTTTATTTTCTGGATATAAAAATAAGCTTATGATATTATTAAATAAAATAAATGAATTAATTATATATTTTCCTTAATTTTATAAATTGTAAATGCAAATACTCTTCTAAAAGCTTCATATGAGAGCATTGGCCAGAAAGCATTAGTCAGAAAGCATTGACCAGAAAGCATTGGCCAGAAAGCATTGGCCAGAAAGCATTTGGAGAGCATTAGTATTTAGTAAATGGTTCTCTAATTTTTTTTCTAACAATTGTTGATTGGATAATGTAGAGCATAATGCTAATCCTAATGCTCTATCAATCAATGCCTCAGAGAGAGAATGGTAAATGACATGAAGGTTTGTGATCTCATGACAGAACCAAGAAAAGAATGGGATGTGAAGCTCGTAAGGAATGTCTTCCCCATAGAGATACAAGAAAAAATCTTCGCCATCACCCCGCAAGGACAATTTGGAGATGATACCTACACATGGGACTTCTCCAAGACCGGCCACTACAAAGTGAAATCAGGATACTGGGTTCAGAGAAACATCATCAATACAAGCCAGCAGCAACAGTATGTGGACCAGCCGAGTCTTGATGGACTGTATCAACAAATTTGGAAGCTCAACGCAAATCCAAAGATCCATCATTTTCTATGGAAATGTGTCAACGATACCCTCCCAGCTGCGGCAAATATGAAGAGACCCCATATCTCTGAAGATGGAAGCTGCATAAGATGCTCAATGTAGGGCGAGTCAGTGAACCACATTCTATTCAAGTGCCCGTACACTAGGCTGGTTTGGGCAGTGTCACCAATTCGTGTTCCTCCAAATGGTGAATGGTCAGACTCTCTCTATGCAAATCTCTACCGAGTGATGAACCAGCAAGATCAACCAGAAAGCTCAAGAGCTGATCTGGTTCCATGGCTGCTATGGAGGATATGGAAAAACAGAAACGAGTTTCTTTTCAAAGGAATAGATTACTCAGCACCAAGTACGGTAGACAAAGCTCTGGAGGACATGGAGGAATGGATAGGAAAAAACAAGAAGGAACATCCAGAGGTTAAAAAAGCCACCCACAACAAGACCCGAGCCAGATGGAAAGCTCCTCCTACAAAATGGATCAAATGCAATACTGATGGTGCTTGGCACAAGGATCAACAAAGAAGTGGAGTAGGTTGGATCAGCAGAGATGAATATGGAAGAATGTTGTGGGCTGGAGTGAGAGGTTTTCAGAGGTTAGGATCACGTATAGAAGTTGTGGCCGAAGGTGTAAAATGGGAGATTCATTCGATGCGACGTCTAGGCTATAAGCAGGTGATATATGAGACAGATTCACTCTTTCTCACAAAGATGATCAACGGGCACACAGAGGTATGGCCAAAGCTCCAACCGATTATACAAGAGATACACCATACCCTCTCTGAAAACCCTCACTACAAGATTGTTTTTTACTCGAGGGATGGTAATATGGCAGCATATAGGATAGCGAAGGAGGCTTTTTCTCTACAAAATCATCTCCCTAAGTTGTATTCTATTGTGCCGGATTGGTTGAAACCTGTGTTTGAGACTGATAGGTCTGATGTAAATCAAAACTTTGTTGGATAATGAAAGTTGAAGTTGAACCAAAAAAAAGAAGAAGATAATACATACTTATGCATGATAGATACATATTATCATCTTATCATTTTATTGAGCTTAGTTTACATACATTCACGTTACACAAAAACTGAAGCACATATAAACATTCATAAAATAAAGTACATTATATACTATTTTAAAATAATAATTTGTAAAACTTAATTATATTCGTGTTTGGGTAAATTTAATTTGCCTCAGTTGTAGTTAGGCCTGGAACTTTTATCCGAGATCCGGATTCGATCCGAGATTCGATCCGGATCCGATCCGAAAATCCGGATATCCGGAGGGGCCGAATCCGGATCCGGATAATAAAATGTTGGATTCGTCAAAGCCGGATCCGGATATCTTAATTTTTTAGTCCGGATATCCGGATCCATAAGTTTTATTAATAATTATTTCAAAAATAGTAATATCTATATATAAAAACTAATTTTATTTAATATATTTTAATTTTTATAATAGTATATGTAAATTTTATGTAAATTTGTAATATTATACATAGAAATAATTAAAAACATTATATATTTATTATTTTTAAATTATTATATATATATTATTATTATTATTTTATCTATTTTAAGGATCCAAATCTGGATTCGGATATCCGCCGGATATTACATTTTTTAGAAGGATATCCGACATCCGGATATCCGAGAACCCCGGATCCGGATAAGGATAATAAAATTATGGATCCGCCGGATAAGGATCCGGATCCGGATACCTTAAAATTGCTAGGATATCCGATCCGTCCCAGACCTAGTTGTAGTACATAATTATTTGATACACGTACTAGTTTAGTTTTGGTTTTCGCGTCACAAATACATTTGGATGTGATAGACATTATAGACTATATATAAATTATATATATGGATATTTTCAAGTTTATTATAATAAAAAAATTGTCAAATATAAATAATTTGATATTTAAGTTATTAGTAAATATTTCAACACATGACTGTTTTCACATTTATTTCACGTAATAACATTTTTTATGTTGTGATAAAAAATTTCATCATAAATAAAAAGTTTGATGTTTAATAAATTACTAAATATATCGAATAATTGTGGGTGATTGGTTGAATTATAGCAACTGACTTTAGCTTTAGTTTATATCTACAATCATAAAATTCTCAATCATGATTTATGTAGTTTTTAAAGTTAAAATAAAAAAATAAAAAAAAAAGATTGTGGAAGGTCTTTTTCTAAAGAAAAAAATATTGTCGATGGAATCTCTTTCCTTTTTCATCCTTTTTCTCATTTAATTTATATATCTACATTAGTTAGAACTACGTCAAAAAATTTACAGACTAAATTTTACAGTAAAATTTATATAGTTATAATCCAACCAATCAGCCTTATAAAATAGTAACTTATGATGATCTTTAAACTGATAATACATTTACTTATAAAGATATAAAATATTATATTTAGATATGCGGACAAAACACATAGTATTTTATTATTATTATTATTTTTTGTAAACTGCTTTTTAGTTATTTTCCGGAGGTTTTGGTGAAGCTTTAGTACTTGGGGGTGATTGGAATGAGATGTAAATTTATGTTTTTGACTGTAGAATTTAATCTGTAGTTTTATTTATTGTAGATTATTTTTCTGTAACTTTGTAAAGCACTATTTTTTTCTTTGGAAATAAAGCTTTGTACAAATATATTTTGATTTTGTAGAGATTTTTTTGCTGTGAGTATTTAAAAAAAATAAATCTTGATTGGTTGACATATATAGTTCTAAACTAAATTTTGGCTGTGCAGAGCATTTACAGCAACTATCAATCATCCCCAAAATCCCCGTTGGTTTTATATCAGTAAATCATGACTTTATCAATTAATTAACTTTTTAAAGGATTTCTCAATTAAATTGGATGAAAGAAAGAAAAAATTATTACTTTCCTAAATGATAGATTGTTGTTGTTGTATCATGATTGGTTTCTAGGTTATATACTGATTAATGTTAATACATTATAAGTTTCAATATATATTAATTAATAATATTCAAAACATTGAACTATCGTAAGTTTATATCCATGGAAAATGTTAAGTAAAAAAATTATGATTTATAACTAAATATTATTCCCTCCGTTTTATTTTAATTATCGTTCTAGTTTTATGCCAAAACAAAAACACAATTACCTATACACCTAACCATTTTTCAATCAATAGAAAAATAAAGTGGAGAATCTAATTAATAAATTTTGTATTGAAATTCTAAAACGACATTTATTTTGAAACGAAAATTTTTCTCTACAACGGCAATTAAATCAAAACGGATGAATTAATTACTTTAAATTAATGTAAGAACTTTGGAAAACATTCAATTAGGCATTAAAAACAGAATTAAGTATATTCTGTGTGTGTTTCTACAATTCAGAAACTTATGTAAACTATCTACTTCATATAATCATATTAGTTAACATCTCACAATTAGCTTGAATACGAGCTCCGTCTTCAGTCTGTTTTATAAAGACTTATCTGCGTTGGAGTTTAAATCAAAGAAAAAAAACCATAAAGAAGAATAAGGTACGATAGCGAATCAAATAAATTGGCATATGTATGCAGAAAAACAAGGAAAAGAAGAGAAATAATTTTTGCACAAAAAAAAAAGAAGAGACAGATTTGATAGTTGTTATTATTCATTGATCACACGATTCTTTTGATTTCACATTTATATCATCTCCAAATTGAACTAATATCACATCAACTTGATAAAAGAAAAATTGGAATGATTATAATGATGCGAAAAAGTTGTAAACCAAAACGTTAAAGAATTATTAATATATTTTGGATCACTAATGAACAGTGAAAGAAAGTGGTAATTGTTGACTAAAACAGATTATTTGAGTGGTGTTGTCGCTTTCAATTATAATCCGTAATTACTGAAATGAACAGAATCCAAGTTTGAGTATTCGCTAGTGTGATATCGCCGGCCAGTGTAAATGGGAAAATAAAGGTTACGAAAGGAAGGGCAGGACAAGTGCGATTTTCTTGCAGGTACAGTTCTCCTGCAATATATTCACCATTCACGTTTTTTTATTGCAAAAGCAGTTTAACCGAGAGATCTGGATGCATTTCAATATTTTTGTCTTTTTGTGGAAAAAACGGGAGATCTGCATGCAGATCTCATCCGCTAACATTTGATGGTGTTGATCTGTTTTTTTTTCTTTTTGATAATAAATAATTTAATTACAAATACTTAACTTTAAAATATATTTATCTGATTTTATAAATAATGTACAATGATTAGCTCAAACTATATAGTTTACACTAATATTGTTTGTGTTGTTTTAAAATTATAACCGTTCAATCGCCGACAAAACACAATATTTTCAAAAGAAGAAGATATAAATCTTCCTAAATAAATATCAACAAGGGTAAGTAGTTAATATTTTTTTATGTTTTAAAATAGTTAATATATATGTAAATGATTGAAATTTTGTAAATCTATTGAGAGAAGAATATTTTAAATGTAATCTTAACCGAGAACGTGTATTTATTGAGTTGTACGATCAAATAATTTTTATGACTAATTACCATTTCAAATATCTTACACCCACTGGTAGAGAGTTTTCCGGTGGTAAATTTAACCAAAAGTTCAATATTAGTGTAACCTACCGGTTTTCTCAAGAAAATCTTGATCATCTAAAAAGAAAATTAAAGAAGTAAAGTATCTTATAAAACATTTACATGCATTTCGGCCGATCCTATAACATCTAAGATATTTATTTAGATATCTAGGTGTAATTTTTATTGTTTTAATATATGATTTATAGTTTTGTACTGATTTTGTCATTCATAAGTTATAATAAATTATTTGATCGGTTTGATCTGCTTCTTTCCTGCATAATCCGCTTGATCTGCACTTGTCCTGCTTGATCTGCATTTGTCCTGCTTGATCTGCACTTGATCAGCACTTGTCCTGTTTGAGCTGCTTGATCTGCCCCGCTTGAACTGCTTTTACCATTCAAAGCCGAGTAATATTTTCGGGTAACAGTTAACACACTGATATTGCTTTTATGAGCTTGAGTGTTTATTTCCGAAAATCAGAAAGTGAGAGAGGAGACACGTGATATAGAGACAGAAGCCTGAGACTTTTGTGACATTAAGATCCAAACAGACCGGACACATCCACTCTGTCAACTTGCCAAGTAACCAGATAGTACAACACACACTCTCCCTACGTGGTCTTAGAGCTAAGAAAGACCACAACAAAATTGTTTCTACGTGGTCTTAAAGTTAATAAAGATCACAACAAAATTGTTTCAATCGTAAACTGAGAATATAAATAAATTTATTTGATTTAGTGGTAGAATCATATATATATATTTAAAAACAAAAAATTAAAAATACAAGAAAACAAGTTTTAGTTTGTTTTGGTCACTGTAAAGCCCAGAAATCTAAAATGGAAAAAAAAAATCATATCGCATAAGCCTAGCAAGAGTATGCTCTTCTCTTCTAGCTATTCATATGTACACAAACCAAGTTTTGTTCCTACGTTAGAAAAGCAAAAGTGTACATGTTTCTTTGTTTCTGGGATGACAGGCTTTGGAATATAATTTTTGAAGATGGCGTGGGAGAATATGTTTCCATAGATTGTGCATTCCGCAGATACAGGAACGATCTTGTTCTTGTATGGGTTTTTTTCTTAAATTCAGTTACAAACTTTTTGAGACAAAAAAGGTTTATGGGTTAACCCTAAAAACTGAGAGACTAATTCCAGGGTTGTGACAAGGACACCGTGGAAGTCGATGCTTCTATTCCTCTTCCGTGATTGATTGCAGAGTTTAGAGTCTTGTATTGTTCATTGACCGAATTGTACATAGCTTGGCTGTATGCCTCTTTCGCCTGCCAAACAATAAGAAGAAAGTATAGATATTCATGAACTGAATGGTGAGATAGAGACAATGGACTTTGAGTTTGCTGATTTGAGTAATATACAAGACCTCGTTAGGGTTGTTGCAATCTGCCGTGACATCTGAGAAACTGATCTCAGGAGCTATTGATAGTCCGGTACCGTGAAACCCTACTATTCTTTTCTCTCCAATTTCTTTCTCAACCTGTAGATGCAAGCTGAGGTGATGAGAGGAAAGTAAAACACAGAAAACACAAAACGGATATATGAGAGCGCTAACAATACTTTGGGTGGAGGAGGCATGATGTCATAGCAAAGCAAAGACATTGGATAGATGTGTCCAGGAGCACCAGAATGTTCAACCAGTCTTCTCATGTTATCCACCGAAGAAGAATCAAAGGGTGCCTGAACATTTTTTTTATTAGATCAGTATCTTATGATATCCACCAGACACAGAGAAGATCTCTGCATTTACAGTAGGCAAACTTACAGGAAACCATTCTCCTGTAGAAGGATCCGGGCGGTCCCTTCCACCGCTTGGTGCAATCCATATAAGTTGAGAGCCAGACCTACAGTGTGGTTCATGCTACTTACATTTAGCAGAATAAAATCAACCTAATTCCTTTTATATTCCAAAGTCTAATAGACCTTAGCAGTGTAGCCATCTCCTTTAAGCTTCGGGTGTTTGCTTTTCTTTTCATATCAACAAGCTCAGGATCATCGTTCATGTGCTTTTTCGAGTAAACACATATGAGATTCCTGAAAGCAAAGCAGGAAAAAAAAAACCAGAAGTCGTCAATAAAAGGGTTACTTATATTACACTTGAGCCGATCATGAAGCAGACCATAGTCAAAAGAAAGGTTGAGATACCTTCCCATACTGAACGGCTTACATAGAGGATCAGTGATGACTCTATCACCAGCCACACATTTCTGCGGCAAAGAAAAGAAGAAGAAGGGATAAGTATAGAGGGAGTAGTGTAATAGCTCAGAAGAAGGTTGGAAGGCTTACGATGTTCTCTCCTATGTATGGACATTGTGCTTCAAGTAAGAGTGAAATGACAGCTGGATCAGCTTCACTTTGATGATTTGATATTAGCACAATATTGTGTCCCTGAAATCAACCAATTAAAACATTAAGGTCCTAGTTAGAAAGGAATTCAACTACTGATGGAGGCAACATGTTGTCTTCAATTAACCTGCCGAATCTTGTCTTCAAGCTCAGAGAAAAGAGAAACATTTCCAACGTAAGAATTTCTGCAATGAAAAATAAGTTAAGGAGGTGTTAGAAGAAGAAGAAGAACACTTGATGCATGGCAAGAACAAGAAGAATGATAGCTGAATAATGTCAGGGCTTACTTGAAATCAATGAGGGGACGGATGTATGTATGAACAAACTGGTAGTAGTCAAATGGTTCTCTGATAGCTTTATGATAAGGATTGAAAGTAAAAGGATGCTGAAAAAGAGAGAGAGAGAGAGAGAGAGAGAGAGAGAAGGATTATAGACACTGTTGTAGAGAAACCATTAGAAGCGAATAGATAGATGGAGAAGAAGTACCTCGACACCAAGAAGCATGCGATCAAAAGCAACAGACATGTTGGATATAACAGCGTGAGCTGCCCTGGAAGCTCCACTACTTAACACCTAAAAAGCATCAATAACAGTTATTGGAATTGAGCAGACACACAAGTAGTACAAAACAAAAGGATTTTTGGTTTAGGTTTAGAATATCTGTTTCACAAAAAAAAAAAAGGTTTAGAGAATATATCAAATTAACAGCATTTTTGTAGTTCCAGTATAACTCTTCCATCCCTGAAGCAACACTGAGAGGCAATCTTCCAGCTTCTATTTCCTTCCTTAAACCAGAGATAAGATCTGAAAATGCAAAATGAAGTTAATGAATGCATTGTTTACACATCCTACAATAACCATTGCACGAGACACTCTTTAGGTTGGAAAAGCTCTCTAGCGTGACTCAGTGTTTATACATGATCATAAGCAAAATGCAAGAAAGTAGGAGAAGAGAAGAACGAAGAGCTCAATTCAATAAGTCAAGTCTAAATACGATTTCGTCTATTTAATATGAGCACAAGCAATCAAGCAATCAACCATATTCCTCTCGGAGAAGTAGAAGAAGAAGACTAACCTTCTTCAGTTCGTGCATCCAAGAAGGTACGGGAATGGTTGAGCTCCGTCGGCGTCGTATTACTGAAAGAAGAAGTGGTAGCCGCGACGACAGATTCCTTATCCTGAACAAGCTCTGACATGGCTCTGACACTGAGGGATAATGCGGGCACAACGAAGAGGAAGCTTCTTGAAGCCGCTAAGAGCGAGCGAAAACCTAGGGGAGGAAGTTACGGTCGCAGCAACGGAAACGGAGGAGAGGGGGGGGGCATTAGTGTCATTAAATCGCGTGTGTTTGCGTTGGAGATGGATGACTTCTTCACCCTTTTTTCTTTTTTTAATTTATCCTATGAGGACTGGACTTTTCTTCCTTCCTTCCCCCGTTTATTTTCCACGGTTTTATACTCTCTTTTTTTTTTTTTTGGTTTCACCAAATTAAAAACAAATAATATAATAAATCTGTTATTCTTCCACTATTATTAGAAGTTGCGTCAGTAAAATTTTATTTGGCTTTGTGTGCGTTAATTTCTACTTACAGTGTATTTATCTGAACAACTCACATGATTAATGGTAATATTTGGTTTTATCCCCTAAAAACACAACTCACATGATTAAATTAAGTGTGTGTACATGTAACGATAATTATAAATTGCTTAAAATGTGGAAACAGGTAGGCCTGAGACTTATTATCCGAAATCCAGATTCGATCCGAGATCCGTTCCGGATCCGCTCCGAAAATAGGATATCCGGGGTGTCCGGATCCGAATCCGGATAGTAAAATCTTGGATCCGTCCAAACCGAATCCGAATCCAGATATCTTAATTTTTAGGTCCGGATCCGTATTTTTAAAACACCTTAAATTTTAAAATTTCATTAATATTAATATTTGATATATTAATATTTATACATGAATTAATCTTATAATATTATATTTTAGTTTTTACAATATTATAGACATATATAAATATATTTATAAATATTTAATTTATGTATTATATTAAAAAATTAGTATTTTTTTAAAAAAATTATCATTTTAAAAAAAAATTATTATTTTTAATTATTTTTACGGATCCGGATATCCGCGTGTAATAGAATATCGGGACGGATACCCGAAATTCGTATATCCGGAAACCACGAATCCGGATCCGGATATTAAATTCATGGATCCGGATCAAGACGACCGCTTATCCTCTTTAAATGTTTGCCCTTTGTTGCTTGAACTAGTAAGGGTCAAGACGACCTCTTATCCTCTTTAAATGTTTGCCCTTTGTTGCTTGAACTAGTCATATTTGGCGTACACATAGTGATAACGACATTTTAAATATAAACTATTTTACGTCAAAAACAAACCATCAAGTAAATTTTAAAACAATCACGTAAATACTCTAATTTAATGAATTCTCGCAACAAAGTGAATTAGATAAACTATATACGTCCTATTTTCCCTTAGTTTGCGTCAGTGGTTCAATTTGCTGGTTTTCTTCATGTAAATCAAGAAGAGAGTTAATTGACGAAGTCATATGTGTGTAGAGACGTAACGATAAATTAAAAACAAAGTAAAAAAATTATAGTCTAAACTGTAGTTAATTGTATGGTTCAAAGTCAAATTAAAACAATATGTACATTTTTCCATTTATTCATATTTTCAAACGAGTAGATAACAATATCGTCAGCAAAGCTTAGATACGCCGTCATCTGTAAGGAGTACTCTTACAGTGTTTGAGGACTTTGCAAGCAAGTCAGAACTGCAGATCAACATTGCCAAATCCACGGTATTTGCGGCGGGCAGAGGCAAGTTAGAGCTTGAAAAATGATGTTGCAGTATGTGGTATGTCTGTTTCAGCTCTGTCTATCAAGTATCTTGGGCTTCCTCTTACCACTAAGATAATGAACAAGAATGACTATGAGCCACTGATCTCCAAGATCAGGAACCGGCTTTTATCATGGACTAGCAAGGCCCTCTCTTATGCTGGTAGATTGCAGCTGATAAAATCGGTCATTACGAGTATTACCAATTTCTGGTGTGTAGCATTCTGTCTCCCTCAAGCTTGTATCGACGAGATAGAGAGTATGTGTTCAGCGTTCTTTTGGAGTGGATCTCCAAACAAGACTAGTAGTTCTAAGGTTGCTTGGTCGGAGGTGTGCTGTCCCTATGACGAAGGTGGTCTTGGAATTCGACGAATTCAGGAGGTCACTACAGTGTTCGTGTTGAAACTCATATGGCGCCTTTGCTCTAACTCCTCGTCGTTGTGGGGCTCTTGGGTGAAGCAATACCTGCTTCGAGATGAATCAATCTGGGGTGTGAAAGATACAGGGTTAGGCTCATGGATTTGGAGGAAATTATTGAGATTCCGTCCTCTTGCAAAGCAGTTCGTACGCATGAACATTGGAAATGGTCAGACAGTTGAGTTTTGGACAGACTTATGGTTTCCTAAAGGTCGCTTGATAAAGCTAACTGGCCCTATTGGGACACAGAAAATGGGGGTACGACGGTGTGCGAGAATCTGTGATGTTCTTATTGATGCTGTATGGCATATAAGGGTCTTTCGAGACCAACATATTGCGAGCCTAATGCAAGAAATCAAGGGCCTCCCATTGATCTTGTCAGAACATGTTCCCGATGGCCTCTTGTGGAAGTTTGGTCCGGATGCTTATAGTGACAGATTTATCTCATCTGAAACTTGGCATCAGATAAGGAGTCACAAGGAGAAGACACTATAGAGTAAGCTAATCTAGTTCTCTTAAGGAGTGTCTCGCTACGCTTTTATCACTTGGCTAGCTTTCCGCGATAGGCTCGCTACTGGCCATCGTACTAGTAAGTGGGGAGCTCCACAAGGTTGTCTCTATTGTGGGGATCCGGATGAGACACGAAACCATCTCTTTTTTGCGTGCCCTTACACATTCACTCTGTGGCTAAAGGTGGTAGGAACTCTGTTTGGGGCTGATCCCGAGCCGGACTGGAGCATCACCATCACGCGTCTGCAGATTGGAACCTATAACTGTCTTACGTTTATCCTGCTAAGGTTGCTCTTACAAGTCACCATCTATTTTTATCTGGAGGGAGCAAAATGACAGGAAACATAACAGTGTTGCAAAGACCGTGGACCATCTTGCTCACTTGATCGACAAGACCATGCGTAACCACATAATGTCCACTAAATAATACCTAAAGCCAAAGCTTTGAGGTTTGTTATGTCGATGGTTTGGAGCACATGGAGTCTGAAGTTATATTTTTTGTAAAATAGGTTTCATATTCTTTGCAGAGTTGTAAATATATTCTTTCAACGATAATCAATGAATTTAAAATTTCATCAAAAAAAAAAAACCAAGTAGATAAACTTCAATTATTTTTAGGCTCCCTCTTTTCTTATCAAAAGTGTCAGTGAATTTGTTGTTGTGTTCCCTGAACGGCACAGCGTCCACACCAACTTGAAGATTGTCATTATTGACACGTCTCAGACTATGACTGGTCCGGCTATAGGCGAACCAATTCGAGTCCAGGGTCCCCATTAGTGCACGAAACAGTGTTTATTAGAGAGGTTTGATTCTTTTGACAAAAGTATAAAATTATCTCAAAACTACAAGTTCTGATTCCAACTAAGAAACTCCATAACATGAAAGCAAACTCTGTAAGATAGGAGAGGAGAACCTATCCGAGGAAGTTGATGATGACCAGGTGGAGGACCAAGTTGCAGAGTACAAAATCTGCAAATGCTAGTTCTGGTGCCAAATCCTGTAAGAGTATTCCAAGTAAGAGCCAAGAGGTGGGTGACTCTGGATAATTATACGAAATGCATTGCATTGCAAGAGACCTAATGATGAATGTAATGACAATATTGATTGTGTTGGCTGTTGGGAAAAGAGACCAATTGATTCCCATCCCAAGTTCACAACCTCGATGTACAAGACCTAGAAGAACCAATGCATATTGACGAGAATCTAACTCTCCCGCAAACCCCAAACCTAAAATATTCTCCAAATGCCTAAACTGCTATCACAAACATAGCCACAATCCCGCCTAGGTTTGTTACAATTGTCTTGCACTAGACTAACGAGAACACCTTCTCAATATATAATCCGACTGTGTAACTAAGGTATATGTTTATTAAGAGTATATGTTTGAGTTTGGATTGTCATATATATAAATGAAATTATCATCTAAATTTTGTTCAGAAATAAATACCTTGAATTCCTTGTTTTCTTTGTTCACTTGAATACGGAGGCAAACTATAAACAAAACACAGAGAAAGATTGTTAGTTTCAAAAAAATCTCAAGGGACATGTATTCTTATGTTGCCCAAAATGCTAAAACTTACCAGCAAGAACTGCCGTCCCGACACAAGAGAGTACTCCAGACAGGAATGAGTTGAATGGAAATGATCCCACCAAAGCCATATAAGCCACCTGTAGAGAGAATGATTAAAATGCGGTAAGTAGAGAGAAGTGAAATTCAATCTTTCGGCAATTCCACTGCTAGTAAATGAATAAAATGCTACACATGCAGTAAGTAGAGAGAAGTCAAATTACTTATCCATGATATTTTCTCTGCTAATCAAGACACAAAGCGCAAGAGATGATTCATTCTCTCAGATAATTGGAATATACATCATACTTTACCCTTTCATTCGAGTTTAAGTGAAACAAGAGACTGATGCGTAACCCCCCATTTGCACAACAAACAATGCTTTGTTACTACATTGCAATTCTAATCATAAGCAGATTCTTAGATCTAAATCAATTACCTATCCTACAATATCTGATCATGGAAAAAAAAAACATGTCGGGACAATCTAAACTTGAAATAGTACAACAGATCCATCTAAAGAATCGCAGATCCAGAAGTTATAATTCGAATAGGCTAAAGAGTACCTGAATCAGAGCAGTGAAGACAGCGAAAACAACGTACATGTCGATGATCTGCCAAATAAAGGACAAAGAAGAACATTCAATATTCAAAAGGATTCGCAAAAAAAAAGAAAAAGAAAAACAATGGTGCGAACCTTCAGATTAGTTGGAGTAGCAGAATAAGCGGAGTGAAGAGAACGGAATAGATCCTGAGCATCCTTACTTGTCGATTTCACCATTCTTCTCAATGATCAAACCTACAACACACAAATCTATCTCTCTTTCTTCCTTCGACTACTACCGCCGCCTTCACGAGTCTTGAAGACTTATCACTCTTCTCTCCACGGCGTCGTTTTGTAAGTGGGCCGTTCTTACTCTTGTTTGGGCCTTGTTTAATATCCTCAACAAGCGTCTGTTTCATAAAACGGATTTATAAACCAAATAATTATAGAAAAATAAATTATTTTTTCTCGCTTCAATTCCGCCGCGTCAGTTGTTCTAACCACACTTTTCTCGCTTCTGCCGTCTTGTCTCTCTCTCTCTCTCTCTCTCTCTCTCTTCCACCGATTTTCAGACACTAGTTTCTGTCCGAAAGAGTTTCAGTTGCTAAATTCAGATATTCTTTTCCCCGTTATTATTTAAACTACAAAATCGAATAATGTCATCGTTTCTCAGTTTCCCGGCCATTTCACCTCTCCCATCTGCTTTCTCCGGCGCTTCATTTCGTCATCGCTCTTTGTCTCCCCGGTCATCCTCTCTCTCTCTCCCTCTTCCTCTCTTTATCAACTGTGTTTGTTCTTTGAGTGGTTCTATGAAAAAGACTGATTCTTTTGGACAACATATCAAAATCTGACCAAGCGCTTGTGGTCGAGTGGCGCGAGGCGAATTCGTTGGTCCTAAGGGCCGCGGGTTCGATCTTCCTCCTCAGATATGCCCAAGTGTTTGACCAGGCAATTGGGTATCTAATTCCCATAGTAACAAATGGGCTGCCTCGCGCCGAGGGTTAGTCCGCCGGGGATTGAGATCCCTCCAGTTTAATCAAAAAAAAAAAAAAAAAAAAAAAACATATCAAAATCTCAGCATTGGGGTTTGGTTAGTTAAGATCTTTTTTTTTTTGCAGTATTCTGTAATGTGATGAGAAACTGATCAAATTCCCCTCTAGATAGGTCTTATGTCTGTACTAATGAGAACTTGGCCCTCGTTATACTGTGAAATGAAGCTTTTTGTGTGTATCTGTGTTTACAGATTGTTCAAGTCTTCTGTTAAGTGCAGCTGTGCTGAAGCTACAATTGACATTGTGGCAGATGTCAGATCTGAAAGGGTACGGGAAAGCGAGCAAGACATTACGTGTGTGGTTAATAAGAATATATCATGTTTCAGTTAAGAAGGTGTTTTTTTTTCTCTTTAGTTAGGTTGTAGTTCTTGGAGGCAATGGTTTCGTTGGCTCAGCTATCTGCAAAGAAGCAATCTCCAGCGGAATCGAGGTTGTTAGTGTCAGCAGGTAAAACAAAAAAAGCACAGTGATGGCATAAAAAATCTTTACCTTTTTGACCTTATCAACCTCGATTGATTTCTTTAGGTCTGGTCGTCCTAGCTTGCAAGATTCATGGTTGGATCAGGTTACATGGGTTACTGGTAAGCACTTTTACTTCATTACATTGTACATAAACCAAGTTTGGTTTCTTAACGTGTCTGGTGTGTGTTTTCGTCTTTTGTAGGTGATGTTTTCTATTTGAATTGGGATGAAGTACTTCTCGGTGCCACTGCTGTAGTTTCGACCATTGGTGGTTTTGGAAATGAAGAACAGATGAAAAGAATCAATGGTGAAGCAAACGTTATCGCTGTGAATGCTGCTAAGGATTTCGGTTAATTATCTCTCTATTATAGCTTAAAACTTGAGTTAAGTATGTCTCCATGTTTTTTTTTTCATTTTAATATACTTTTTAATGTGTGTAGGGGTTCCTAAGTTTGTCTTGATCACTGTTCACGACTACAATCTTCCACCATTTGTTCTATCCAGCGGTTACTTCACCGGAAAACGTTGCGCAGAGGCAGAACTCCTCTCCAAATATCCCAACTCCGGTAAAAAGATAGATCCAGCTCACCTTCTTGTTTTCGGTTTAGTTTCATCTTTTGATAAAACACTACTCTTATCAGAAACTTAACCATATCTTTTAATGATCTTTATTTCTTTGTTGTTTCTCTTGTAGGAGTTGTGCTGAGACCAGGTTTCATATATGGGAAACGAAAAGTGAACGGATTTGAGGTCCCGCTTGACCTGGTCGGGGAGCCACTAGACAAGATCTACGATGCTGCAGAGAGGTTCATTAGACCGTTGAGGTCTCTCCCTGCGTCTGATCTCATCTTGGCTCCACCGGTTAAAGTCGATGATCTAGCACTTGCTGTGATTAACGCCATTAAAGATGACGACATCTTTGGCATTTTCACTATTGAACAAATCAAAGAAGCTGCTGCAAAAATGAGAGCCTTGAGCTACTAAATAGCTTCTTCTGTTCCTCTCCCTTTGCATAATTTGTAACAGTATATATATTTGCTTGTTCCGCGACGAGCAATCGTAAAATTTCGGGACCGGAGATTTCTCTATTACCTAGGCGTTGTCCGCGTAAATGATATCATAAGAAAATTCATAAGTTAATTTATGTGTTTTATTTTATTGTATGTGTTTATCTCACATTGGGTAATTTTACAATATTCTGATCGTGACATACTAGCAACAGTAAATTCACTGTAAAACTGCATTTACTAACTAATGAGAGCATCTCCAAAAGACACTCTATAACTTCAAATATGAAATTCAAATTTAAAGTTTTGAAGAGTAAAACTCTATATTTGAAGTTTCACTACTCAAAACTTCAAATTTGAAGTTTCATATTTTTATTTGCATTTTGGTCCCTACAATTACACATCACATTTATTATTCATAAATATTTTCTTCTTTATTGTTTTAATCCTTATAAAAATTATATCTCGTAAATATTTTAAGTTTTGTTTACAAAATTTAAGTTTACACATAAAATTAAATAAAACTTTAAAATAAGATTTAAAATATTTAAAACTAGATTTAGATAACAAAAGTATACAAAAGAGCCTTAAAAATTAAATGAAGACATAATTATTACACAGATTTAAATATAACAACAACACTAATAGTCATGTAAGTTTGATCCGAAACCTTCAAAATTTCCAAATATTATCTAATTTGTTTTGTGTAACTGAAGATGGTTGTTGTTGTTGTTGATGATGTATTTTCGTACAATTATTTCTTGTTCATATTGAATATATTCACGAGTATTAATATCATCTATAAAAGTTCGTCTTTTAGTAATATTTTATGTTTCTCTTTTACTTTATTGTTTTGATCTAATGTATTTACAAGTACTAATATCACCTGATTTCAACAATTTTTATCTCTAATCTACAAATTAAAAATGAGGAAAGCCATTTTTACTTCGAAATACACTAGTAGATCATATATGCATTACGAAAATCACTTTATGGAATAATATGGTATTTTTTTGAAGTTTAATATTAATTAAGTTATTCTGTTTAAAATTTTATATTTTAATATAATATTTTATTAATTAATATTTTTGTAATATGTTTATATATGTGCTAGTTATTTATAAAAGTTTTATGAATTCAAATTGATTATGACAAATATAAGGATCATATTATAAAATACAAATAGTTTTAAAGTTGAGTTTGAAGTTTTGTTTTTGGAGAATAACATCTTTGAACTTCAAATATAGAGTTTGAGAAACTTCAAAATAGAGTTCCTTTTTGGAGATGATCTAATAGAGTAATAGGTAATTTATTGAATGTGTTCAAAGTTGTTTATTGTGTGTTGAGCTAAATATATTTTTTGAATGTTTAAAGCTGTTTATAAATATAATATCTTGTAGGCTGACTTTAGGGATATTTGTAGAACAAGACTTAGGTTCACCCCCTAGGGTGAACCTTTAAATTCACCTCTCTTTCTATGACCAATCAAATTGCCACGTAGATAATTAATTAAAAAATATTAAACTTATTTAAAAATAACTAAAAAAACAGAATAATGCCAATTTTAATGCCGATGACGCCGTTACTTAAACCGTAAACCCTAAATTTTAAATTCTAAACCCTAAACCTTAAATCCTAAACCCAAACCCTAAAACCTAAACTCTATACCCAAATCCTATACCCTAAACCCAAATTATATACCCTAAACTCAAATTGTATACCCTAAACCCAAACAATAAACCCTAAACCATAAACCCTAAACCCAAACCATAAACCCAAATCTTAGATCCTAAACCCAAACCTTATAGCATCTAGGTTTAGGGTTTGGGTTTGGGTTTAGGGTTTACGGTTTGGGTTTTAAGTCTAAGATTTAGGTTTAGGGTATACGGTTTGGGTTTAGGGTCTAGGATTTGGTTTAGGGTATAAGGTTCGGATTTAAGGTTTACTGTTTGGGTTTAGGGTCTAGGATTTGGGTTTAGAATATACAGTTTGGTTTTAGGGTTTAGGATTTGGGTTTACGGTATAGAATTTGGGTTTTAGAATTACGGTTTAGGATTAAAAAATTAAGATTTCGGGTTTACGGTTTAGATGGCGGTGTCAGCGTTGTTAAAATTAGCATTATTCTTTTAGTTATTTTAAAATAAATTTAATATTTTTTAATTAATTATCTACGTGGCAATTTGATTGGTCATAGAAAGAGATGAATTTAAAAGTTCACCCTATGGGGTGAACCTAAGTTTTGTTCATATTTGTACCAAATGAATTTTAAGAGTTTCGATTTAAAGCGTGTGAAAATTAGATCAAATACGTTAGCATTGACTTGGTTGAATTTGGAGGAGATAAAGATTGATGATGGTTTCCGGCTACAACCATATTCATCCGCTATGGACCTTTGTTTGGATTTTCCTTGGATTTAGGGTGCACTGGAAGCGCATACTCCTTCTGTTTCTCAAAAGAATATCATTTTAACTTTTTTTTTTACTTTCTTTTAATAAATAACATCATTTTATATTTGACCCAAAAAAAAACATCATTTTATATTTACAATACAAAATTTATACAAACTAAAGGTTGTGGGCATTGTGGCAGCTAAGGCCCTGTGCGTTTTGAGATCATCACAACTAAAAATTAGTCATGATTTTCTTCTTTACTGGTTGCCGGAGTTTAAAACAAAAGACACATCAACAAAATAATGGTTAATGGACACTAACATAATTTACCTTTCTCAGAGAATAATCATTCTCAATACCCCTCACTTATTCCCAATACCCTTCTCTTTATGTCTTCCAAATATATCCTTTCTTTTCTCTATTCTTTAATTTTTTTCTTTTATCCTTTTCGCTTTGGTTTTCCTGCGTCAGTTTTTTTTTGGTGGGTCCCTTTTCTATTTTTATTTATTTCTATTATATTTACATTAATATGTCTTTTTGTTTGGAAAGCAACCTATCCTTGTCGTGGATCTCATTTCCTTTTATTTTTATTTTTTATTTAATTTTATTAAACCTATCCATGAATTATATTTTTTCATATTTTAACAAAAATATTCTAAAAATACGTGAATTAATTATAAACTGATATTTTACTTACTAATTAATTTAAATAATTAAGTTTAATAAACTGTTTTATGGATTGATTTTTCCTTTTCCCCAAAATTCAATTTATTATTATAATTAATGAATTTTAAAATCTTTAGATTTTGTCACCAAAAAAAATCTTTAGATTTAAAATATATTGTTTTTATTCTTTTATTATTTTTATGTTGATAATTAGATTAACAATTTTGTATAATCTAATATATAAGCCAATTGATGTATTATTTATGTCACTTTAAAAAATTGAAAATATATTAACTTTTGATGTTTCCATTGTACTATTAAATATATTCATTATATCAATTAACACTTAAATCTATATTATTATTTGAGAAGTGAATTTTCTTATTTGTCATCTTTTCCTTGATTAGTTAATATGCTTACTTGTCATCTTTTCCATGATTTTAGGATAAGTCATTAGTTTAATTAATATTATTATTTAAATTTTTATTTTGATATCTATAAATTTATCATGATATTAAGATAATTAATAAACATTAACCCAATCTAATGATCTATATATTATTATTTTTAAAAAATATAATATATAATTATCATGATATTTAAGATATTTAATTAATAAATAGATATTAACAATTGATATTAAAAATACTACCGATAATATCATCATCACTTTTATTTTATATCTAGTTTATGATTTTATATATAAGTATACTAATATATCTGAATTGATCAGTTAATATACTGAACCATATCTATATACTTCGGAATAAGTATGGGAAAGTGGTTTGAATGTAGAAATTGATCACATACTCTCGGTTGGTTGAGCGTATTTGCAAAACGATTAACAAACATTGAAGAATTAGAACACTATAAGTATTTCCTCATATTTTTAAACGAAAAAAGGAAAACTGCAACAAACAAGGTTTCCATCTGTTTGAGAATTTTGTGGAAGAGGAAAAATAGGCAGATGCAGAGCTAGAGGAAGAGACGAGGTATGGGAGAGTGGTTTGAATGTGGAAATGGTTCAGGTTATGCTAGTAGTTTTGACATGTTTTGTTGTTACTACAAGAACACTGCCTAATAGAAAGAGAGGAACACCACAAATCGTTGTAGCTATCTTGGCTCAAGATTATCCTGTAGTTTTGACAAACCAGTCCCCAATGATCGATTTGGTTACATGCAGGATTGGTGTGGATGTATCATACGTAACGGTATTGAGAGAAATAAGACTAGCAGCTAATGAAGTGCGGGGAAGTCCATGATAGAGTTTTTCTTTATTATGTATTCATTGTATGTAATCGGACTACTAGAATTATTGAGTTTATTGTGTGTAATCGGACTACTAGGATTATTGGGTTTATTGTGTGTAATCGGACTACTAGGATTATTGGGTTTATTGTGTGTAATTAAGACTACTATGATTACTGGGTTTATTATGTGTAATTCGGACTACTAAGATTACTTGGTTTTATTATGTGTAACTTGAAACCCCTATATATTGCAAGTAGTACGTATATTTAACATATACAATCCATATATTATCTATAGTAGACTATGTATATAGTAAATAAGACTATTAAAACTATTTAAATGATTATTTTCTATAGTCTTAGGAATATTTATCATTTTTCCAAAATGACTCTTTAACTTTCATGGTTTTATGTGAATCATAAGGCTATAGTAAGAAGAATCTATAAAAAATATTTATTTCTCGTAAACTGTTTATGTAATACTCTTCCTTAATGACATTCATTGTATATAATCATTGGTTTTACTATCAAATATTTTATCTAGACATGGTTTTACTAATAAAACTTAAAATTTGCTAAAGTATTACTATGTGTAAGGTAGTTTTATTACTACCTTGAAGATTACCAAGAATTACTAAATGTAATTAAAATATTAAATTTATGTATATAATGACTGCACGTTTTACATGAGTACTTTTTATATTATTATTTTAACATTTTTATGCATACATTTTTTACATGAGTACTTTTTAAATTGTTATTTTAATATATGCTATGCATATACGTTTTATATGAGTACTTTTTATATTATTAGTTTAATATAAGCAAAGCAAAACAAATTTTGTGAAACATAAAACTTTTTTAAAATCTAAAATAAGAAGATATATGTTTTTAACACTTTTTAATTATTTATAAATGATGGAAGGTGTAATGTGATATATATTACCTTACTTAATATTTACTGACAAACATAAGATTTAATATGAGCATCTTTCACATGAAACATGCTCGAACAATGGGGATTAATCAAAGATAAAAGGAGAATGTGTCACATCTAAAGAAGATAATGAAAACTACACTAATCAAAATTGAGTGTATAATTAAATATTAACATATTTTTTTGTCAACAAATATTGACATATATTTAAATGAAAAAATAAAATAAAAATAAATAAAATATATATTTAAATCTTTTTCTATATTTAATATGATCTGATTACAAAACTGTATGTGTTCATTTAGTAGTTACAGTTCGACAACTCGCCTCCCTGTTATTAAAGATCATAGAAGATCCAATACCAATACTCTCACAGCGCTCAAAGAACTGCTTAGGACCTTCCCCTCTTGTCGAAGACTTTTTTTTCTTGGAAAATGGTGCAAGTTATTGTTGGAACTCGTTTTTGACAAAGTGGTGTAGACCATTTTTCCGATGGGTTTTTCGACGGAGACGTCTTTCAGAAGGACCGGAATTTGGGCACGATGTAATCGTCACCGTGAACACTATGAGTTAGTGTGTTTGTTGGTCAAAATCGAAGTTGTGTTGAATGAAAAATGGAGGTCCAAAGTGAATGATGTACAATTCTTGCAAAGCTTTTAGTTTGGCTAATATAGAATTTTAGCAAATGAGTCACTTTGGATATTTGGATTTGAATTTAGATTTAATATGTTAATTAGATATTATATCAAGTAACTTGTTTTAAATCTTATTCATAAAATATTTTTATGTTTCTTAAATATAAAAATATAAACCTAGTAAAGTATATTGGTGTATTTGATTTGGTCAAATATGCATTATGACTTTGATATCTAACGTACAATGAGTCATGGGAATTAAATTCCTATACTACAATTGAAAGCATTGGTACGTTAGTGGTCTCCATGATTTCACAAGGTGTTACACTTTCTCCATTTAAATAGGAGCACTTGTGTAGCAAAGAACATAGAGAAAACGTACAATCCTCCATATTTCTTTTATCTCTCTCTTTAATTTTCTTTTGAGTCTGAAAGTATACACAAAACTAGTTTCGCTGAGCTTCTGATAGAGTGACGCAAATCAGGAGATTTTTTGCAGTTGTATCTTCGGACTCGTTATGTTATCGAACCGTCGCACTACGAGACGTATTTTGAATTAAAGAAAGAGATAATATCTCGCCTCTGCAGTTGAATCATCTTTTTCTTAATCTTTGGTGTAATCTTATCAAATTTATTATTTACAATATTCAGTTATCCGTAGTTTATATAATACGGTCCTATCAGTTATCTTGATCGGCTTCTCTGTCGTCCAGAACACACGGCCTCTCCTTTCTCTGTTCTCCTTATCAGCATGCTTCCGCTGCTCTCTTTGCATCTTGAGCATCGTTTTATCATCGCAAAGGTCATTATGATCAGCATTTTAATCACTGCATGAAGCAACAATCCTTCTCGTCGGCGTTCCTGGTGACAGACATACAAACCTGCCCCATGTCACCAAGTAAGAGATCTCCCTCAACTTCTCGTTCCACAGCAACGTCTGCAATGTTATTAAAAGCGGCTTAGAGATCTAAAAGAATGAAGGGCAGAAGAATCCTTCATAGAGAAACTAATAGTTTAACTTACTAAGCAGAGAGGCTGAGATGTCAAGACCTATCCATTGGTGCCCATTCTCTGAGATTGTTTCCCCGCTCAGGCCAAATCCACAACCTGAACCACAATTATAGATTATTGGTCACTCTCTGCGTTTGCAACAAAGCCAAAGAGTTAAGATATCACAATGTCGAAAGAGATACTAAAAAATAAATTAATTGATGAATTGATTGGTCTAAAAGAAAAAATCTTGGGATAGGGCTACATCCATTCAACATCTAGAAAACGAATAATCAAATAAAGATACAAACTTTCAACAAATACATGTGTATTCAACATTCATCATCATCAGTAGATTAAAAAGATAAACTTTACCAATGTCAAGTAGGAAGCGAGGAACATCATCTTCGGGCAAAGCAAGAAGCTCCAAAGCTCTCTCGGACAACCTCGCCTATATATAACCGTACATACATGTGTTAAGCAGAGAAATATTTATTCAAAGGAACAATACTAAAACCTGAATTTCGACGATGCGTGAGGAAAAAGTATACTTACGAGCCTCGGAATCATTATATAATATCTCTGCCGGCGTTGACATTGTTAGCGTTTAGGTTACTGAGAAGATTAGTAGTGATTATCAACAATCGGATTTTTTAAAGAATTGATAATAGCACATATGAACCTAAGTGATTCAAGCTAGGAATCAAAGAAGGTCCTCCTTACCTGGGCAACTGAGTTTCGAAGAGACAGAGAGATCATGCGGAAGAAGAAGAAGAAGAACGGTGACAAATGTTTTTAGGGGTTTAGTGTAAGACGGGGAAAATTTTCCAAACTGCAATTGATGATTGTGGCTCGTATATCTGTTGCAAGAGAAGAGGTTGAGATGGAGAGATGTACCAAATGGGAGGGTTTTGCGAGCAAGAGGAAACTAGGGTTAGGATCCGGGTTTTAACCCGTTTAGGTTTGGGTGGACCGGATAGATTATGTTGGATCTAGTAATAAACTCATTTCATTAAGGGTCTTTTCGACTTTACCCGCTTTTTGCTTTTAAATTTAATTCAAAATAAAATTATTATATATTATTTTCAATAACAGGGAGATATGAGAAATTTACAAGAGTCTTTGGGGTATATTGAGTTAAACTCCCAAAATAATGAAAGGAAATCAGTGGTTTCGTTCTCGCTAAAACAAATAGAGACCTTATTTATGCGTTCTCTCTCTTCTCAGCGACAAGAAACACAAAAATTTCTCCACCTCATCTTTATTTTTCCTTTTGAGTTCCGTCTTTGTTATTTTAATTTTGATCTCTTGTCCCTGACACGACGACCTCAAAACGAACATGGCCTAGGCTCCGATTGGCGTGTAGACTGTTGGGGCTTTAGGATATTCTATAGCCGTGAAAGTCAAAACAAAACAAATCAGGCTTTTACTTTCAATTTTTTCTCTAAGGTTTCTACGGTTGTCAACCGTCGACTGTTAACTATTTACTCCTTAAATATTTGTTTGTTCTAAAGTCAGATAAACGAGACTTTACATGGCTGCGAAGAATTGTTTTTTTTTTTTTTTGCATTTTTCAAGTTTCTTTCCTTCTCTAATTAAAACTAAAACAATAAAATAAAAATATGTAACATAACAAAACTAAAATCTAATAAAAATTAAACTAAATCAAATTAAATTTCAACTTCTTTTTTTTGTAAACATAAATTCTTATTGTTTATGACAAAAAATAAATAAAATACATTGTATTGATAAATTTTCACAAATTTCTTGTTTCAAATTACATAATACTTCATTCGCATGTTTCAAAAGATGTGTGTTTTAGAATTTTTACACATGTAAACTAGGGCTGGGCAAAAATCCAAATCCGAAGAATCGAACCGAATCCGATCTGAAAAAATAGTACCAAATCCGAACCGAAATTAATTGAATATCCGAACGGGTTTAAAATTTTGGAGCTGAAATCTTTGAACCCAAAAATCTGAAACCCGAGTAGACCTGAATCGAAACTCAAATGGAGACCCAAACGCTCACCCCTGATATAAACACTCAACAACTTCATCTATTTTTTTCAATTTATTCCATTGCTTAGTGTAATTTTTGATCATTCAATTTTGTCATTCTGAATACTTTCTCATATTTTATTTTCAAGATTTTTACATTCTTACAGATTTTATATTTGTTTTTTTTTTTTTTTTTTTTTAACAGGATCTGATTTACCTTCAAGCAAATAACCATTGAATGATATAAATAATTTGTTATACAATAACATTTTCTTATACTGCCTGCCTATGTTCTAAATGTTAGATATCTAGACTATTTTGCAACCAAATTTCCACATAATATAGTTTAACAAAAGCAACAATTCATACAATATATATAACATCTATCAATATCATTTGCGCATTGTTTATTTCTATAATGTGTCGCCATGTTTGAAAAACCTGGCTGATAGTGATCAAAGTACAACTAGCATATAAAGAGAATATAAATGTATAATTGTTGAACTCTAACGTCACATGATCGATTTCATATAATAACCTTTACACATCCACTAAAACGGTCAGAAGCTGTCCAAGATCCATCTAGTAGACAGATATTACCCAAGCTTAAGACTTGGTTTGCATCATTATTGGTAGCCTGGACGTGTGGTGGTATCGTCTCATTCGCGTTAAACCAGGCCTGACATTCAACTCTCTGCGTATCGAACGAGTTCCAAAAGGTCTCTGTCTATACCCCTGAAAAGCTTATCATTGCGAGCCTTCCAAATATACCATATTATCCAGGGATGTCGAACGAGTTCCAAAGGATCTCTGTCTATACCCCTGAAAAGCTTATCATTGCGAGCCTTCCAAATATACCATATTATCCAGGGATAAGGATCCCTGCCTTGGTCTGGTGCAATGATATTATTCTTCCTCCATAAATGATAGTCCATGTTTGTGTAAACGCTTGCCACTGGGAATAAACCTGGACTTGTAGGAGTTCCCGATAAAGACCATACTTGCAGGGCTGGAGGGCATTCAAATATTGCATGAGTTACAGATTCCTCTATTTCCCCACACCTTGGGCAATAATTATCGCACTTCATATTACGCCTTACTAGATTCCTCGTTACTGCTACATATCCATCAATTGCCATATAAGATGACACATCTTCCTTGGCGCTGGTAACTTCCAAGCAAAGGCTTGAAGTTTAGTGATACTTGGCTGTAGTATTTCCTTTTCCTCTCCTTGCTTCAACAGGTTCTGAGCAACCCAGTATCCAGATTTGACTGTGTATTGGCCATTCCTCGTGTAGTTCCAGCAGATTGTATCTCGGCGATGAGTAGAACTTATGGCCATGCTGCGAATGAGTGGTATATCATCAGGATGGACATAATCATCCAGTAGTCCTACATCCCACTCCTTTGATTCCTGATTAATGATGTCACTGACTCTCATGTTTAGGTGCATCACAGGCGCTATAGGTCTAGCTGGTCTAGCAGGTGTTGTTGGAATCCACGGATCCTCCCACACCCTGACATCATAGCCAGAGTGAATCTTCTGTCTGATACCTAGCAGGAAAAGCTTTCTTGCTGCGGAGATGCTTGTCCACACATATGATGGGCTTTCATTTTATATTTGTTTTTGTACATAATTCATAATATAAATATATGTTGTTCTAATATTCACAGTTTGTAAAGCTTTTGATACAAATCAGACTTTTAAAAATATTTAGAATAACAGTCACAACCTTTAAAGTTAAAATCTCTACAGCCAAAATTCTAAAGTCAAAGCCTAGTTTATTCTAAATATATTTACCAATCGGAGCCTAATCTTAACTTTCATTCTTCTCCGTTTTCTCTCAACAATCTTTTACTAAGACTTTTGCAATTTTTCCTTGCTTGTAATAAGTAATCTACTTTCTGTTGAAACATTTGAGTTTTTCTAACATGCACTGGAAAGCCTAGTTTCGTTGCAACATGTAGGTAGATCGTTAATATTTTATTTTAATGTTTGTTTTCTTAGTATTCTCACTTTTTTACAGAATTGTGAGTAATGGTTACTCAAACATGAATCAAGATAAGATTCATAATAAGAGCATATACAGATAGATTATTTTGCAAGCTTTGAAAAATCATTAAGGTATATAGGAAATAACATTGTTGAGATTAGATTACTGATTTTAGTTATGGAATCCATAGTTTTGGTGAAAGATAAGTAAAAAAACAGAAATTTCCTTGAATGGTTAGTAGAGTGATTATGTCTATAATAAGGCTTGAAGCGTATGTTTAAGGGTTTCGAATATTCTAGGGCATAAGAAATATTTACAAATCTTTGTTTGTTACAACTGTTAAAATATTCTGTAAATGCACGATGTGATATTATAAATATTTAGATTCACGTAATATTGTGTCTAGGAAAATTTCCATTTTTTTTTCATCAGCATAAACAAATAAGATTAAGACTTTATTAACCAAACAGGGGGATTCTACGTCAATAAAAACTAAATATGGTGGTTGACTGCAAGCACTTCGTGCAAGAGTGTATGTCCTTGTGTTCTGAGTCCGGGGAAACGTGAAGAATCTGAACTGATGTGAAACTTTCTTTCAGTCGTTGGATTCCTTCTAGGTATGTTACAAACGCAGACCATTTTTCTGGTTCCAAAACAATATTCACCAATTTTGAACAAACAGTTGCAAATGTTACAAGAAATTGCCTAAGGTTTTCATACACTCCGTTGTCCAAATTAAAGCTTCCATTTCCACGTGAAATTATTAAAAAAAGAATTGGTTGTATATATCAACTAACTGTATTTATTTCCATTTCAAATGGTTTGCAACCGTAAAAATCTTGTTTAAATGCACGGTAATGATATTTTAAATATTTAGATTCATATCATATTCTTAAATGTTTATAAATATATCTATTGTCGAAAAAGTTAAAATCTTTTATTTGGAAATGTTGTAATAACATATATTGATTATATCTTTAAATTATTCAAGATTTTTTCCCTCTGAATCTGCTTAAATAGTAAAATATTTTGTTTTAATTTCTTTTTGGCATATATACTTACAATAAATGCAAGAATCCAGAATTTTTCCATCTGAATTTGTTAACAATAATAAAATATTTGTTTTTAATGTCTTTTTGATATATAATATCCTTACATATATTTTCACCAATAAATGCAAGAATCAGGGAGTTTTTCCATCTGAATATAAAATATTTGTTTTTCATATCTTCATGGCATATGTTATTGCATATATTGTTAACGTAAATCCCCTATGTATTAATTGAGAAACATTACAATTTTTTTTTGTAGGCACGTGTGATTAATAGGATGATTCTTAGAATTATTAGAAAAATAAGTTGGTCCATATAATTATATAATAATCTTTTAATTAAATTAATCATAAATTAATTATTAATATCCTTTATTATTTTCTTAAATAAAAGTTACGGAATTGCCTAATGTGGCTAAACTATATATGGCAATTAATGATTTTGAATATTAAAGATTTGATAAAAATTAGTGTATCTTCTATCATATTTGTTTAATTTTAAACTATTAAAATAAATTAAACAACCACAATAACCATATAATAAAATTTTAGATTTTTCTGTATATATTATATTTTAAATTTTTTTAAACGATTATAAATTACTAAAACTGTTAAAAGTCTCACATCAAAAAATTTGTGATCAGTAGTTTAACATTTTCTTTATAACAAGATACAAATGATTATAAAATCATATTGAATATGAAATCTTATTCAAATTTTGTGATCCATGGTTTTAAATCTTTGTTATGACAAAATACAAATGATTACAAAATCATATAAGTAAAAAGTCTAATTTAATTAATTATTAAGATTAATATATATATATCGTTTTAAATTAAACTATAAACCATATAAAATACATAAATATTTTAGTTTCAAAATTTACTTTGAACCATTTTTTTATAAAAGCTTTGAATGAACATTGACAACTTAATGTTTTTTTAAAAATTATTAAAATTATTAATCCCACAATGAAAATTTTGCTATCACTAATTTAAAGTTTTTGCTATAAAGGATACAAATGATCAAAAAACCATATGAGTAAAAAACATCATTTAAAAGACATTAATATTAATAAAATATACTATGTATGTTAATATCATTTAAATTTAATTACATATCCTATCAGATAGAAAACTTACAATACATAAAATTTAATTATAATTATTCAATATATATTTATTATTTCATAATATATAGAAACATACAATACATAAAATTTTATATATAATGTTCATTCCGTACAAGACGCGGATCTTAACCTTGTTAGATAGAAAAGGTAACCTAGAAGTTTCATATTATTGCATATATTTTTTTTTGTATGGTTAATTATGCTATTAGGAATTATTAGAAACAATACATAGAAGATATTGCAGCCGACAATTATACGTGCCTTGTGAGGATTCACGTCTGACTGCATCACCCTGAGTAGCACAATGAGATCCAATCCTGACGGTACTCCTTGCGCCATGCTGAAGATCTCTTGTAAGCATTTTCTCTAATTTTCTGCATAATTTGCCTTCTCCGAGAACTGAAACCCGGACATCTTCCTGTAGAAATTGTGTTGTCTGGGGTTCGAACCCCAGACCTGGGTGTAAAAACCTTTAAACTTTGACCACTAGGCCACAGTGCTTCCACATATTCTTGCATATTTTGATACAATAAATTAGTTTAAAATCATAACCTAACAATTTAATTAAAATAATATCATTTTATTTTATACAATATACCAAAACCACGAATAGAGTACAATTAATGATAACCTTCTAATCAAAATCCTAAACCCTGATAATTATACACTGAATGAGAAAAAACTGTGATAAATATAACTAATTAAATTAGAAATCTTTGTGTTACTATTTCATTTCACTGTTTATATATGCCTTCGTATTTTTTAAAGATAATTTGATAAAGCATAAATGTGCCTTTGATCATACTTTTATTTCGTATAAAAATATAATAAAATGTATAATGTATAATAGTATTTGAAAATGTATTATCAAAATTATTTCGTGCAATAATTTCATAAGAAGAACAATATTATATTGTTCAAAGTAGAAGACATATAATCCTTTTCTACTACTAAATAGACTAAATAATTAATTAGGTTAAATACTAATGTGTATAGTTAATAGTAATTATTGTAGTCAAAATTATGTAAGGGTTAATTTTTAAAAAATTATACATGACTAACAGTTAAATGTGATTATGTTTTAATAGTACTGATAAATATAATGAATAGCGATTTCAAAAAAAAAAAAAAATGAATAGATATCTATATATTAAAAGATAAGCATTGTCATTTAATGGTTTCACACTATATTGGACACGTGGCAACCTCACATTAATTTAAAAATACGGACGCTGACGTGTCGCCTTGATAGAGCTCATCACAATAATGTTTCATATTTTGCTTACAATTAAACACAAGGAAGTCGTATCTTTTAGCTCATACCGAAGGATATGATGCAAAGCTCATTTAGTTCATACCATGTCGCAGATCATTTGGCTCAAAATTGAACTAATTTTTTTCATAACACTATAACTTATGGTAGAGGAAACATCTCAATCTCAACAAAAGGTATGAGAGAGAGGAGAGAAAGTGAGTCTTAAAAAAAGCCAAAACATATAAAAAACAACAACATATATAAAGAGCTCAAAACAAAGTACTTTATCCAAAATAAAACAGAGGCCATCACACCTCAAGAGAACCTGCTACGTTAAAAGGCTTCGAGGAGTCTCAGTCTGGTGAAACATCTACAGTTGCTTCTTCTTGGATTAATTGGTTCAACCACGACGGACCAGTACACACTATATAAGATTGACAACGTGATCTGGTGGAAGTCACTGTGGTGGTGGTGCGGCCTGGGCATTCTAGAGATGGGCGTTCGGGGGCCATTTCTAGAGATGGAGTGTTGCGAAGCACTCAACAGCCCAGAAAAAACTTAGAAGGTCTGCCTATAAAGCGTATGATACCCAATGATACCCTTGAGAAAGCTCTGCGGCCATGAACAACAAGTTGTTCCATGTGATCACGTACTAGCCATGGTACTCCACATTTCACATTAAGGTTTATCCAAGACGAGCTACTATGAATTTAACGAAAGAATGACATGGTTTTTGCCATCATGCGAGCGATGATAGACAAGAGTTTACATGATGCTCCCCATTTTGTTCTATTGAATTTGCTTCCATCCAGGCTTCAGCATCTCCTTCGCAGCAACGGAAAATAAAGCTTGATGCGTGGAGGTTGAAACTAAAGGCAGCTAATAAATCAAGTTCTCGACAACTATGTCAGTGCAAGATTTCGATGATGTTATAGCTGATGATCCTACGTGCATTATTTTATTGATGTTATACAAAACTTAGCTTATGTCAGCTAAGAAATCAAGTTCTCGACAAAGCGCACAAATTTTGTTTATGTCATAGCTTATGGTCTTACGTGCAAGATTTTGTTGATTTTATACATTTTGGTGTTCGTTATGTGAGGCTGCTTATTCATGCACAAAAGATTTTATCGCAGATGAAATTTGTATTATTATGGTTAAACCTATTAAACCGAATTACAAAATCGGTTTTTGTAATACAGGAGAGAAATACTGCATGTGTGTTTTGACAATATTTTACTACATTGAGTGATTGGCAAGGCCGATTAATGATAGTGGATTTGCATATATTTCACATCTTTGGTTTATGGCAATATATATATATCGAAGTGTAATGAGCAAGGTACAAATATATGACATTTAATTCATATTTATCGGAGATATAACATGACTTTAATAAGATTTATTGGACCTATATAAGACTCACTTCTCTCATACTCAATGTCCATTTAAATCAAATTGTTTTACTTTATAAATTATATTAGATTCAAGGAATAAAAAATTAAATAAAATAAAAATAACTATTAAATATAAATTCTATAAAAACTACTATTAATAAATTTTAAACTTAATAAATTTTTTTTTTATGAGTATAAATTTACAACTTTTTATATGATGTCTGACATTTATGAAAATTCAAACATCACAAATAATATTCTATTATCTTATATAAAATACATTATCTTAAAATGTCACCATTAATTTTGTACAAACAACACAAATATATTAGATGTCCTTTTTCTTCAACTGTTATTTAGATTTCATTTGATTTTGCATTAGTTTAGAAATTTTAAAATGAGACCATTGGTTCGACATCAAAACAGTCTAAAATCTCTACTATATAAAAGGAACTAATTTAAAGGTTCCTAAGCTATGCCACCTAGGATAAAATATTCCCACCCAATCAAACTTACACCTCATCATAATTTGCCATGTAACCTTCTTAATTGCCGACAATATTGGACGTCTATTTTGGTAGTCACATGGCTTTTAAATTATATAGGCCTTTTATGTTGCAGTGACCCATGATGAAACCCAAAATATATGCTAATTGAACCACCGTTTAAACTTTTGGACTTCATCTTCTTCGTTTTTTTATGTGATTCTCTTACGTTTACACCTTCTGCTATTCCATCCTTAAATCCCCTTCGGTTACTCTAACATCTAATGTCATGCAGTCCTTTACAATCCATCTACTTTATTCTTCACCTTGACCTAAATCACCATGACCAAAAAATTGCAAAAAGCAATGGCTAACAAAATGAAGAAACGGGAAATTAAGCACGGAATACAACTAGGGGGTGACTAGAGTTCCTTGTGATTGATGAACAGGTATGATATGAGCTTCCTTAACATAATCTTTTGCTTATTCAGAATTAATGCCAGTTACTTATTCTACTACAGGGTACTGTCATACATGGTTTCATATCTCCTAATCGTGTTGTCCGTTACCCAAGTAACCTCAACCGTGGAGCCACCTCCAATATACTCTATCTTATGAGAGTGAGTTTATCATCGTCAATCAGTAACCTCAACCGTGGAGCCACCTCCAATAAAGTTTCAGTTTTTTTCAAACTTAGTTATCTTTATTATTGCTAATGCAAATGGAAGAGAATTCTTTTTGTGGCGTTTGTATACAGTGCTTGAATTTCGTATCTTGCTATTCCTACTCTTCTGGTACGTTTCTCCTGCAATTCAATTTATCAAAAGATGTTTATTTTTATTTTTTAAATGGAGTTTCTTTCTCTGTTGGGAATGTTGAGTAGAATATAATGATAGAGATCAATGAATCTGTACCCTCTGTTAATAAAACCTTTCTTACATTTTAACAGAAATCCTTTTGGTTAACCTTCGCAAGACGTGAGCCTCCCTCCAGATTTGATGATGATGATGCAAGCATGAAGGTATATGGCTGGTTACCAAAAGCTCTCTCAAAAACACCTTCTCTTCATAGAGAGATCAGAGAACATTGGCTGATCTGATCGTGGAAATCTCTTTGCAGCCTTGGCTAGCGTTCTGACCATATGATATCATCAGAAAGTACATGGTATTGATCTTGAGAAACTTCAGTTCGTTGGAGACTCTCACAAGATTGAGACAAGAGGACATGTGGTAATACTTATATTAAATTTAAGAAACTGAAAGAAAATATATGTTTTTGTTTCAGTCGTAAAGAGTGCTGGACTATTAGGGTGTATACTCAACCTAGGATACAGTGTCTTGGTAGGAACGCCTGAGGAATCCGTGGCTCCTTTCTTCAAAACTTCGATGAGCTTGGATTTTCTGAACACTTTTCCATAATCATGTTACTGCTGAAAAAGCCGGAGAGATGCATCCTCCTTTTAGATTTTATTTATGTATAGATTGTATTGTGTTCCAAAAAAAATATGTATAGATTGTATTATATTGTTGTGAAAGTAATGAAAAAGTCTATTTTTTTTGCATAACATAGAGGTTCCTTATATAGGAGATTACACCGTCGTAGATAAATATAAATAGTACAAATCATAATCCAACTAGGAAAAGGAAAACATAAAGACATAAGGAAAAAGAAAAGCTGGCCGACTCTCTCTTTCTTGGGCCGCCGATGGTATAATCTCTTGGTTATGAGCCATCCACAATCTGGTTCATAACACTCCCCCTTGGATGCCATAACCATTTAGAGCTTGTAATGTGCTTTAATGTTGCCTCATTAAAACCTTACCAGGAAAACTCAATTGGGACAAAACCATGGTGAAGGAAAAAGAGTACAACACACATTACTCCCCCTGATTTGAACATTACTGAAGGTCATTTGGACCTCTTCAATTTTCTGCAATCCGTGGGTGATGAAGATCTTGGGCAGAATATGCTTCGTCCTCGAACATGATAGTTGGTTCTTCTTTACCATCGGCCATGCCACAATCTGATCGAACATATTGAGTCATCGACCTCAAATACACACACACGAAATCTTGGATGATGTTGCTGTGATATGCGTGTACCACCATGTTTAAAACATAACATGTCTGAAAACAAATCAACAAAACCAAATAACCTCTCTTTAGGCTGGTTAGTATAAAATAAACCAAAATCAAAGGCTTCTTCATCGTCCTTCTTATGGACCAAACAAATCAGTATCTAAAACAAGACTTTTGCATCGTCCATATCAGGACTAAATGGACTTCTTTATCGTCCACCTTAGGACTGAATGGACCAGTGTCCAAAACAAGTGATCTCACGCCATGTGCGATAATGGGTGAGACTGGTCCATATTAAATCTCTTGAGTACCCTTTTCTGTATATACTATTTGATGCACAAGGATTTCATTGTTAATGTACTCAAGCTGTAATCCCAAACAAAACTTGTTTTCCAAGATCTTTCATCTCAAACTCTTTCTTGAGATATTCAACTGTTTGGGAAATTTTATTCAGAGGTTAATAGGATATTCAGATCATATACTTTGATGATTATCAATATTGTTTTTTAGAACTTGCTGTACTTTCAGCTCAATACCCTCTAGTACTTTCATTATCCAGTGGACCATATAAATATGCAGCCACTACATCAACTTGCTGCAAGTCTAATTTTCTCTCTTATATAGCCAGACTTATGAGAAATCTAAAAGTAGTTGCATCCACCACATGGGAGTATGTCTCATCATAATTTATTACAGGTCTTTGTGAGAATCTGTGCAACATCAGCTTTTTATCTCACAATTTCTATTCCTCACAAGACCCACTTATATCCACTGGTTTTAACATCATATGGCGTCTTAATTATATGGCCAAATACGCCTTTTTTCTTTAAACTATTTAACCCCACGTTTTCATTCAATCCAATCTGTTCTACGAGTGCACACTCTTATATTGACGTGGGTTCATGATCCTCGCTTATATTCATAAATTCAAGTGCTACCTTGTATGCAAATAAATCATCTTATGTTGACATTCCTTATTGGTTCCATTATGTTCCATACATGATATAATCGATTGAGATTCATTATTATCAGGACCTTTAATACTTTGCAGCTTGGCGTCCCAAGCTACATTGTTTGGTACCTGTACCTTAGAGCCGGCCGACCTTATCTCCATGTCTGGGATGGTTTCCTTAGTAACCTCGGATTTGGATTTTGATTATCATTCTCTGCACATTTCTTTTGTTTCCGAGAATTATTATCTTTTGGAACCTATTGGTCTACTACGTTTCATACGTTGTCTAGACTTTGTAGCAGCTTGACTGTGTCTCTTCTTGGACATCAAATTCGTTGGTGCTTTACAAGTTGGTTTATATATGACTTAGTCATTCTTTTTTGGGTCAGCAAATGTGTCTGGCATTTGATT
>NC_027752.1:16060751-16061378 GCF_000695525.1 Brassica oleracea var. oleracea
TCCTTTTGAGGTCCCATCTTAGTTCTCTGTGGTCCATTTTCTTACAAACCAGATACACTATCTAATATGGGACAAACCAGATACACTATCTAATATGGGCTTAAACATAAAAACCACACAGCCCAATGAGTGATTACTGGAGGTCCAAAATATTAATCAAGCTATGGCTTATCAAAGTTCTCATCATGAATCTATGTTCTCCTGGCTGCCAAATTTCATTTTTTTGAATGTAATGGCTGCCAAATTTCGTTTTGATAAGAAGTTCAATATTACTTTCCTTGTGCTAATACTCCAATCAAGAACAGAACTTTGTGGTAGTTTATAAGTGTTAAATGACAAAAAAAAGGGCTCGTAGCCGTTTTACTGGTGATGGCCAAATGAGTTTCCCTTGTGTACATGCTACACACGTGAGATTCATAGGGATAACTCTTCTTATCTTTTAATGTGTGCCTTTTGAATATCAATTTTCGCATCATGTTTGGACCAGGATGGCCAATCCGGTCGTGCCATAAAGTGTATATTTTCGCAGGCTTTTATAGCCTCTATCATACTGATCTATGCATAGTCTAGGTCAGTAGAGAATGCATGTATAGTCTTTAGGACTTATTATGGCGATTTTATACATAT
>NC_027752.1:16061463-16062791 GCF_000695525.1 Brassica oleracea var. oleracea
TGATTTCTAGATGCATACCCTTAGGCAATAATATATTAGCCTAACCATAGTCTTCTTTCAGACTGGCGATACCTACTTTAGTACTTATATTGGTCTTTCAGTGTACTCATATAAAAAATCATTCATTCATTTAATCTAAGCAGGCAATGTAATAGAAATAAGTTCAAGGAGATAAAAATCAGAGAAAGCATACAAGCAAAGCAATCACACAAGTTTGATGTCGAAATCAGATTATCAATTTGATTCTTTTAGGCAATCATAAATCTCATATTCCATAAGATCATCTTGATCATGTTCGAAATTATTTCACCATCTTTATAGACCAAGTGGGTTTCAGGATTCTTCCCTTTCAGACTCTCTTTGATAGAGGTCACAAAAATGCTTGGGAGTCCTTCATATCTTAGCCCAATGGTTCCCCATTTCACATCTATGGCACACTAATTTGGTCGAGCTTTGTGGTTTAAAGAATATACCATAGCCACTGCCTTAACCATGGCTCAAATTGGGTTGATACCCATGGACTCTACCATAGTGATTCCCACGGCCAAATGTTTTATAGTGGCCATGGCCACGTCCTTTCCACCCTCCACGACCATGACCGTGTGGTCTATCATTCTGGACGTGGTTACCTTTTTTTTTCTTCTGCGGCCTTATTGGTATCAGGTAATGAGGTTAATCCAGAAGGTCTCAATTCACTGTTTCTCATCAGTAATCCATTATTTTGCCCACCTAGCAATAGACTCATCCACGGACTTATAGTCCTGGATTCTGGGATTCCTCCAATCAAATAGGGCTTTTGGTAATAACACCGTTCTTTGGTAATCATATCTCGTTTTTTTAACTTTGTCCAAAGGTCTAGAGGATTCTCTATAGTCAAATACTGATCTTTGAGACTCTTAATAAGATGGTGGTTAATAATTAATATTGTCATGTATCAATCTTTCTCATTTGGCATTATCGCCTTTTGTGATTCATTCACCAAGTCCTTTGACTTTAGCATAAACTCAGTATCCAGTGCCCATTTCAAATAATTATCTCCTGAGAGATTTAGGGCAGCAAAATCCAAGTTGATTTTCGACATCTCAAATCATATATCAATCAATTTTAGATCTCGTAAAATATTTAACATACAGTCATAAACAAGACATGCTATCAAGTCAATACATTTCTAATAAGCAAACAAGCCACACGACCAAATGTGATATAATGCAATAAGGCCACACGGCCAAAGTGATATATGATGTATAATAAGTCACACAGATTTATCAAGCAAGGGTATCCACCAAACAAGCAATTTCTATATGTTTTCATGCGGCCATATGGTTATA
>NC_027752.1:16063410-16071141 GCF_000695525.1 Brassica oleracea var. oleracea
CTGATATTAGCAAGATGGAATCAAGCAATCTGATTTTAGGAATACGCAAATTAGGGTTTAGGGTTTCAATTCAAAATTAGGGTTTTATCAATCAATCAACTTCTAGCAAATAATCTTAAACCTCAGAACTGTTGATTATATCACGAAACTATCAACCTAGTAAAATATGAAACCTCAAAACATTCAATTCGGATTATGCAATACATTGATTCTATTTTAGGGTTTATATTATAACAGATTCTAACATGCAATATTAAACCTCAAATCATTCAATCAGGTTATAAAACATATCAATCCTAACTCTCACGGATTTAAACCTCCAAGAAACATTCAATCAATCAAATAAAACAATCCATGCACACGTAATTTAGGGTTTACAAATTTTAGGGTTTCACTTTGAACATTAGTTCATTCGATTCTGGGTTCTTAGAGTTTAGGTATACCTTAAACTTTTGATGGGTTGAATGGACCACCAAGAGAATGAGCTTACGTGGACTGGTACAAACTGAAACCTTACGCGGACTAGTCCAAACTGTTTCCTTGCAGTCTGCGAGTTAGCTTAGGTTGAGCTTATCGGGATCGTTGGTACGCGAGTTGGTACTTGCAGTCAAAGAACTCGTAGATCTGGAACAGTTTGATCACAGACTGGAACAGGCTGATCGTACAATCTGGAATAGTTGAGGCGTACTGAAACTTGCAGATATCAGTCCACAGATCGATCTTGTTGAGATCAGTGGTCGAATACAGATCAGGGTCATGATCAAAGAGAGGTGATCGATAGAGATTAGGGTTTTACCAATGGAGAGAGATTTAGGGTTTATGGTCGATATTTTTAGCTTAGGGTTTTAGAGATCAATCGTACTGATAACGTGTTGTGAAAGTAATGGAAAAGTCTATCTTTATTCATATCATAGAGGTTTCTTATATAGGAGATTACACCGTCATAGATAAATGGAAATAGTACAAATCATAATCCAACTAGGAAAAAGAAAACATAAAGGCATAAGGAAAAGGAGAAGCTGGCCGACTCTCTCTTTCTTGGGCCGCCGATGGTATAATCTCTTGGTTATGAGCCATCCACAATCTGGTTCATAACATATATGTATTTATATTTTTATGTGAAAAATTGTTGGAAGTTCGTATTATCATATATCTATTTAAATTGTTTGTTCCGTAGTTTTACGTATACATCTTTGGTTAATTAAAATTAACATGTAATAATATTGAATGTCTCTTGCAGATTGTTATTTAGGAAAAAACTTGAAAATGCTATTTTGAATATGAAATAATCTAAGATTTTTTTTTTTTTTGGAAATGCTCTTTTGAATATGGAATAATTAAGATATATATATTTTAACATAATACAAGATGGTTAAAATAATTATTGAGGAAAAGAAAATATATCATAAAATATATTTGAAGTTACTTAAAGAGTATATATATAAATTAACATCAGATCGAACATTATATTTTTATGAAAACATCGCAGGATTATGTGTAACACAATATATTACCTGAGATTAATCATATTTTAGGAGGTTGCTAAAGAATTCTATGCTCGAAAATTCAAAATTAACAAAAATATCACTTAATTTATCAAAACAAAAAGTTATGTAACATGTACGTAAAAAGAAATATGGAAATATATTGTTCGTTTGCTTTTGAACATGTAAAAACAACAAATAAAATAACAAAAAACTTTATCATGGCAAATGCAACTTATTTATTTGTTCCATAATTTAAGCCTTTAAGGTAAACCTTTTTTGTGCAAACCGATTTTTTTCCATTCATAGAAACTATTGTTCGCCTAATACATGAAAGTACTACTATTCGGACACCGTCATTAACATCATAAAAAGCTTCGGAAGAGAACAAACTAAATTTTCATAACAAAGTAAGTTGTTGTCTTAGTGTCCAACGCTAATTAAGCTCTTAATAACAACATTTCAACAATAAACAGCTCATGCGTTTTCATTTATAATATGATGAATGATCAAAAAAATTATACTAAGTGTGGTTTATTCCATAATTTATGATATAAAAGTAACAAAATAATTTCAGAGATATTACGTACCAATTTTTCGCGCGTAGCGCGGACAATGACCTAGTGCATATAAGACTAGGTGCGATAGTGTGTTGAAATTATTATTTCAACAGCTGACTAGGTGCAACTATTCATTTAATTAAGAGTTTAAAACGAGCTGTCACACAACTGGTTGAAAAAATTAAACCCGTTGAATTTAGGTGAGGAGAAGAGAGACTCTCGACGTGGCGCAATCCCATTGTACGAAGAGAAAGTGGCGCTGATGACTTTTTTTTATTGGCTGTGTTTAAGTTTTTTTTTCTCTTCTACATTATTTAATTCAGTTATTGTATATTAAATTATTTTTTTAAAAAAATATATCACAATTTATCATTGTTCATACTCTATAAATAGAGACTTATTTCATTAGATTTGGACACAGAAAAAATCATCTTTAGCTCTCATAAACTCTTGTTTCTATATTTTTCTATATTCATTGAAAAACGGATCCCAATGAAAACTCTTCTAATTATACCCAAAACTCTTCAAACTATCCTTTTAACTATCCAAATCCCAACAACTATCTATTTCAAAATCAGTCACCCAACCAACTCCAAAACATACTAAATTATGGTTTTCCAGCATGTTTCTTCATGCCGTCAGATGTTCAAAATTATCATCCATATTACGGTTTGCCAATGTCATATTCATCTCAACCACCCGCTGATTCTTCCACTCCGACGGATAATGAAATTGCTCTGGATGTTGGAGCAATTGAATTTTCTGAATTTTCTACACAAATGACTCTTGGTGGTATAAGTGGGGTTAATGAAGTCACTCTTGGTGCAGACACTTCAGCCCCTGCTACCCGAAAAAACGTTAAATGGACCACATAGCAAAATTTGGTGCTTTTGAGTGAGTGAATCAAATATGGAACATACATCATTGTTGGTAGAAACCAGAGAAACGAATCATTTTGGGGTAAAATTGATGAATATTGTAATGAGCATTGCTCATTTGATCTTCTCCGTGCTGGAGTATTATGCATGAATCATTACAACTACATGAACCAAAAATTGAAAAAAATAGATTGGCGCTTACGATAACGCTAAGCGTATTCAACAAAGTGGGTGGACGGAGCAAGATGTATTGGCTAAAGCGCAAGAAATCTATTCAGGTGTTGGTACCGGAAATTTCAATTTAATGAAAGAATGGATCGCTGTTCGTGATCAACCATGTTATGGTAGTCATGTTGGAGGGAATAGTGACTCTGGAACTAGTGGATCTAAGAGAGCCCACGAGAGTGATGCTAGTGACCCCACTTGACTTCACTATTATTATTGATGGACAATATACTTGGGGAGATAAAGGAACTACCACTGTTATTCTTGAAGCGGTTGCAACCCATAATCTATGGATCTGACATGCTTTTTTGGATATCCAAGAAAATTGAACGATATAACTATTATGGATCGTTCACCAGTGTTCGATGATGTTGAACAAGGAAATACTCCAAGAGTGAACTTCTTCTTCAACCAACGACCTTACAATACGGCTTACAATCTAGATGTCGGTATCTATCCTTCTTATTCTACTTTTGTCAAATCGATTAGGCTTCCTCAAAGTGTACCAGACAAGTTATTTGGACAAGTTTAGGAGGGATGTCGAAAGGACATTGAACGTGCATTTGGAGTGTTGCATGATCGATTTAAAATCATTCGCGAATCAGCTCGCTTGTGGGACATTTCAGATTTAGCTATCATAATGAGGTCATGTATCATATTACATAATATGATTGTTGAGGATGAACGAGATACATATTCTCAACACTGGACCAATTATGATCAATCTAAGGCAAATGAGTCTAATGCACCGCAAGTATTTTCGACTGAAGTGCTACCTGCATTTACAAATCACATGCGTGCTAGATCTGAGTTGCGCTATTCAAATGTGCATCACGAACTGCAAGCATATCTAGTCAAAAACATGTGGCAAAAATTCAGAATGTTCCATGGTTAGAAATATTTCTAAGTTTGTGAGTTGACTTTATTGTACTAATTATGCAATGTGTGTTTTATTATTTGTGTTGTTTGCTTATTAATGTATTGTATTAATTTTAAGTTTTCGTAATTCTATTTTTTTAATAATAACTCTCTATATTTCTCATCTTTAATAATTTTTATCAAAATTATAAAATTAAACAGAAATTATTTAATCATTTATTTAGCTCTTAAGTATTATAATTTAATTTAAACTAAAAATTATTATTATTATGTAATTACAAAACCAAAAATATGAAAATAAAAATGGTACGGTAGGGTGTTGAATTTTTATCAAACAAACCATTGTAAAGTATAAAAAATGAGTGAGTGTTGAATGATGACAAAAACAAAATGAGTGGATGTTGAATTAGTGGAAGAGAGAAAAACTGATGTGGAAGAAAGATAAAATGATGTGAAAGATATTGTGTGTTGACACTATTGTATATAGTATAACGTGAAACCAAACAAATAATAATATTTTTGGTTTTATCACAAAAAAAAAAACGAAAACTTCACCCATTTATACTGAACAAAAAAAATAAATATGGATTTAAAATGATACTTATATTTTAGGAGACTAAAAACCAAAAAAATATCGTAAAACCAAACTGATATCCATATTAAACAGAACTAATGTCTTCTTATCTTAAAAAATGAAATTAATAATCTCACCGCGCGTAAGGCACGTGTTATTACCTAGTAAAATATTGTTTACCGAATTTTTTTTTGGCCTTTTAAGTGACGCTTACTTTCACGCGTTTTCCTCTCAAATCTTTCAAGACCGGATCTAGATCTAGAAGGAGCTATGACTTCCGGTGTCTCGCCGGCCTCCTGAGGATGCTCCATATCACCTATTTCTTTTTATTCGTTTATCGTCTATGCGCTGCACTAACGGAATTAGTGGTCTGCCGGAAACATAATCCTTTCTTTTCCGTGATGTTTAGAACCATGTGTGTTGGTCCTCTTCGTAGAAGCCGAGGCTCTGGTGGCTCATAGGAAAATGGTTGTTGATCTCTTTTAGAGGACGGCAAAGGCACACCGGATTTCTAGTTAGCTATTGAAGCTAGAGTTTTTTAACGCTGTGGCTGTGGGAGATTCCTACGTCGACAAGCCTAGTTTGGGGATGGCTGTTCTCTAAAACGGCGTCTCCCTCTTAGATGTAGAAGCTTTTCTTGGCCGCTTGAAGCTAAGGTTTGTGTCCGGTGCTCAAAGGTGTGTGTGACGGCGAGGAATTAACAAAGCTTGGCGAAAGAAGGTTTGAGAGTCGGTTTTCCTATGGACTTCAGTGTTCAGGACTGCGGGATACCTCCGAAATTGGCTCTTGCTCTGAAGATATGGATCTGTGGTCGGTTTCAGATATGCTGGTCCGCGTGAAGTTGCGAGACATCGAGATTTGCTACCCGACATCTTCGTCGGAGATGAAATTTTATGCTTTGGTGATGTTCGTTTGCTCACCCAGGTGATCCATTTGGGTGAAGATGCAAATCGATGTTCGGTTTGTGCATTATAATGCTACATCCAGATGGATCACCTAGCTGAATTTTTAATAATTCATCTCAAATTCTCACCCAAATGAAGGTGAGTCTTGATGGTGCATCTGGATCTAGTTCAGTCCAAAATGATACACAACAAAAATGACCTTTTAAAATCAAAATATTATTTCAAATCGTAAATTCTGTTTTAAAATCAAATCACCAGAACCGAAAAATACATTTTTCCGCAAAAACTGAAAAACACACTTTCCCGCCAAAACCGCAAAATGCATTTTTCTGCAAAAAACGTAAAACACACATTTATATAAGAACACAAAACCAAAAAACACATTTTTCCGCCAAAACCCAAAAACGCATATTTCCGCCAAAACCCCAAAAAGCATTTTTCGGCCAAAACCGCAAAAAACATTTTCTCGTCAAAACCGGAAAAACACAATTTTCCCGCCAAAACCGGAAAACACACAATTTCCCCGCCAAAACCGGAAAACGTATTTTTCCGCCGAAACCGGAAAAACACATTTTCCCGCCGATAATGGAAAACACATTTTTCCGCCAAAACCGGAAAACACACATTTTCCCGCCAAAACTGGAAAAATGGATTTTTCCGCCGAAACCGCAAAAAATATTTTCCGCCAAAAACGCAAAAATGCACATTTCCCGCCAAAATCGCAAAAATGCACATTTCCCGCCAAAATCGCAAAAATGCATTTTCCCGTCAAAATCGCGAAAAAAACTTTTCCTGTCAAACCCGCAAAAATGCACTTTTTCGTCAAAAACATATTTTCCACCAAAACCGCAAAACGTACTTTTCCGGCCAAAACCGCAAGAACGTATTTTCCGCCAAACCCACAAAAACGTATTTTCCGCCAAACCCATAAAAACGTATTTTTCGCCAAAACTACAAAATGGATTTTTTCGTCAAAAACACATTTTTCCTCCAAAACCGCAAAAATATTTTCCGCCAAAACCGTAAAAATGCTATTTTTCTCCGAAACATAAAAAATATATTTTAGTCATTCTATTAACAAATCCACCTGGATGCAGATGCAAGTTAAAAAATGAAAAGCAAACGAACATAGCTACATTTAAATGATTCATCTGGATTCATAGACGAAATGAAGAAACTAACAACACCCAGATGAAGCATCTGGATAAGATATCTAGATAAATCATCTGGATGTAGTTCCCAGATATACAAACGAACATGGCCTTTTTGTGTCGTTTTACCTTCGCTCGAGCTTCTTCTCTTTAAGATTTTAGGTTTCGATCTACACATGTGTTGAGTTTTGTTATTTGTTGGTTATGTCGTTTTTTAAGATTTGTGGTGCTTTTTTCCTACGTGGGATTGGTCTGTTCTCACTCTAGTTTCTGAGACTAATTAATATAATATATATTTTTGTATTGTTTCTTCAATCCATAGTTATCCTCGGTTCCAATGGGTCCCTTTTACCCATCGCCATCGCTTCACAATCTCATCATGGTCCGTCTCTGGGAAAACGGCTTATTTACGATGAGAAAATACATACCCCAACTTTTATTGCATGTCAAAACATACATTCACTAAACAAAAATTTGAAATTCATGTTTGAACTAGATCGATCAAAAAAATACATATCCCAACTCTTATTGCATACCAAAATATACCTTAACTAATCAAAAATTTGAAATTTATGTCTAGTCTTTAGAAGTCAACATTAATCTCAATCTATACTATTATTTTCGAAGTAATTTTTCGCAACGGAGCTTTCACGTTAAAAATTAGAGTGGCTAAACACTACAAGAAAACATGCCCATAACAACGAAAATTTACGACGAAAATATTTCGTCGTAAATTTACATGGTGTTTACAACTCAGTTACGAGGAATCCAACTTTCGTCGTAAACGCCATGTAAATTTACGACGAATAGTGTTCGTCGTAAAATCCATGTAAGTTTACGACGAATGTACGTGGAATGAAAAATACGTCGTAATCATTACATCGACATTACAACGAAACATGTTACCGTTATATTTAGGTGAAAACGTGTATTCAATGTGCTTTAACTTACCTAATTTCGTCGTAAAGTCGTAAATATTATGTTAAAACCATGTAAAATCCATGTAAAATATTCTTTGTTATATTTCAACTACCCAACTCGAAAATTTCTCTATATATATGTCATTTCCCACAAC
>NC_027752.1:16073507-16084089 GCF_000695525.1 Brassica oleracea var. oleracea
ATGTTTTTCAATTTCATATTTCGTTTTAAAATTTAAATTATTTTAAATTCTGAATATTAAATATAAATTAAAATTTATCATATACTAATTAATAATAATATAATAAGAAACGATGTAAACTCCTCGTAAACATTACATGGAGTTTACATTGAATGTTTACGAGTGATTAACATCGAAAGATTTACGAGGGTTTTACATCGAAATGTTTACGTGTCGTTTACGACAAATCCTTTCCCTGCGCTTTACGAGGAATATATTTCGTCGTAAACGTAACGAGCCATTTACAACGAAACCTCCGTTACGACGGACGTTTAACAACGAAATGTCTTTCGACGTTAATTCGTCGTAACACCCCGTTTACGACGAATTTACAACGGATACTGCCCTAGTAAAAAATATATTTTCTTGTAGTGAAAGTCTATGTTACCTTTAATGAATTTATATATATTCTATTATATAATAAAATGAATTTTATATTAAAAATCTTATTTATATTTTTAAAAAATAATTATGATGATTCTTATATATTATGTTGTTATCTTAAAATAATATTTTACTATTATAAAAGTAAAAAACATTAAAAGAAGTGATTTTTACAATATTATTTAAAAAAAATAAGATAATTCTTATATATTGTGTTGTTATTTTGATGTAAATATTATTTACTTATAATATTTACTTATACAAATATATCTTAAAATCACTTCTTAGAAAATATCCTTATACAAATATATTGCTTCATTAATATTTACTTAGATATTATTTTATCTTAAAATTTAACTTTCATAATAGTAAAATATTATTTCAAGATAACAACACAATATATAAGAATTATCTTATATTTTTTTAAAAATATAATATTGCAAAAATCACTTCGCTTAATTTTTTTACTTTTATAATAGTAAAATATTATTTTAAGATAACAACACAATATATAAGAATCATCATAATTATTTTTTTTTAAATATATAAGATTTTTAATATAAAATTTTTTTTATTATATAATAGAATATATATAAATTTTTTTATTAAGGATAACATAGACTTTAGCTTTTTTATTTTTTAACGTGAAAGCTCCGTTGCGAAAAATTACTTCGCAAATAATAGTACATATTGAGATTAGCGTTGACTTCTAAATACTAGGTATAAATTTCAAATTTTTGATTAGTTAATGTATGTTTTGGCATACAATAGGAGTTGAGATATATATTTCTTTATCGACTCTTAGTTTAGACATGAATTTCAAATTTTTGATTAGTGAAGATATGTTTTGGCATGTAGTAAAAATTAGAATATGTATTTTCTCAGCGACTCCTATTTCGGGTACGAATAAACCATTTTCCCGTCTATCCGTCCGTCTCCGTCTAAACGTTTTTCTATTATTTCAATAATTACATTATTTATATTTTTCTACATCCATGATGAATGTATTCCATTTATTTATTCGACCCCATCTATCTCCGTGTGTTGACCGCCTCATCAATACATCACCACCCAATCATATTTCGAGGTTCACATTTAATACGTGACCGACATATTATTTTAAAGAAACCCAAATGATTTGCTTTTCGTCCAAGCAAATTTTGGTCAGGAGAGGAAGACTCAGAGGGGTTGGCCGACTTAAAAGCTTCTTTTTCTTCTCCTTATCGCCGAATATAATGAGTCTTCTCAGCCTCAGAAACAGTTTCTTCTTCCTCATCGCCGGCTTAGGGTTTTCTTCTCTATAAAGCTCGTCATCTTCTCTAATTGTAGCTTTTTGCAGAAAACCCTTGCCGCCGCCTCAGCGATCGATCTGAACATTTCCTCAGAGGTTAATTTCGTCATAAACTCATCGCATGTTTTCTCTTAGTTTTTTTGTATTTCTCGAATTTCATCGGATTTTCTTCGATTGGGTTTTAAAGCTGTTTTCCGGTAGATCGGCTTAGATTCGTATGATTCTGTCCACGATCTGATCTTTCAAGTCTCTAATCTCGATGAAATTGCGATTGACTCTTTGTTGCAGGAACTTTCTTGCCGACGGCTGTAGTAAAGTCGGTGGCGTTTCTTCTCTGATTGTGTTTATTTCTATGACAAAGAAGATGAACACACTTGTATCTACCCGTCAGAATCTAACTGTTACCGTTGGGTGAGTGAGTTTCAAAGCTCATGATTGAGTTCGCAGATTTGCATGTTTTTATCGTCTTTGTTATTATGGTTTCCTGTACTTTTTTTTTTTGTAAAAACACACCATAAACGTACTGCGTTTTAAATGAGTACGCTGCTTGTTGTATTCACCACATGAGATTATCTAATGGAGGACAAACTCTTTTCATGCCTTTGCTAACTGATGTAAACTGTACCATGATGGTTGTAGCCTCCTAAATTTATTCTGATTTTTTTTATCTTGTTTGCTTTTTGTTTGTTTGTTATGTTAACTGTGAGAAGTGTTTCATGGACTCTATTTCCCCTACTTGTAATATTGTTGTTTAGCATCTTATGCATTCCCATTTCTTTTGTGCAGTGCTCTTTAATGCTGTCGGCAAGGCACTATCTTTAGGACTGATAGCGAGTTAAGAGTTACAGTTGACTTTTTCTTTCAAGGTTATAGGTTTAGCATTGTTAATAGCTAGAAATGGACACCAAGATCGTCAAGGTGTTGGATAGTAGGCGCGAAGATGGTTTCGGTAAAAAGAGGAAACGCGCAGCAAGCTATGCTGCATATGTTACTGGAGTTTCGTGCGCAAAGCTGCAAGATGTTCCTCCACCGAACCCGCAGAGCCAAGTTCCCGACAAAAGAAGGAAATTGGAAGGTGCTTACGAGAATCTATCTGGGAAGTCGCTGGTCAGATACTACTCTTATTTTAAGAAGACCGGAATTGCAAAGCGTGTTATGATCTACGAGAAGGGTGACTGGAATGATTTGCCTGATCATGTTATCTCTACCATCCGAGATGAGCTAAACGAAAAGAGGGCTGCAATTGAGTTCGAGTGGTGTGGTCACCATTTTCTTTTGGATTTCTTGCACATGCATAGGCTAGATTTGGAAACAGGGGCAAAAACTCCGCTTGCATGGATCGACATTGGAGGCAAATGTTTTTTCCCTGAAATTTACGAGAGTGACGAAAGGAATGATTGCTGCAATCACAAGTGCGTGGAATATTCAAAACAATATGTCCCGCATGATATCAAGTTGCGCCTTGAGATTGATGTTAATGCTGGGGAGCCGAGGTTGAATTTGGAGGAGTGCAGTGATGAATCTGGTGACAGTATGGATGATGATCCAGCCGAGGATAGCTGCAGCCGCAGGATTGAACCTGCTGTTTCGAAATGGGATGAGACTGATGCTATAGCAGTCAAGCCTGCTGGAGCCGAAGGACTTGATAAAGATGCAGTTAAAAAGATGTTTGCAGTGGGTACAGCTTCTCTGGGGCATGTAGCGGTGCTGGATGTGGGTCGTTTCTCCAGTGAGATTGCTGATGCTCGTCTAGAGCTTTTCCAGAAGCAGGTTGAGATCACTAAGAAACATCGAGGGGATGCAAACGTTAGATACGCATGGCTACCTGCAAAGAGGGAAGTTCTATCTGGGATTATGATGCAGGGACTTGGAGTTGGGGGAGCATTTATTAGAAAGTCTATCTATGGTGTTGGGATACATTTAACTGCTGCAGACTGCCCTTACTTCAGGTTCCTCTTTCTCTGCCACTGATTTTGCCTCATAGTAGTTTCTTCTTTTCTATTTCTTAGTTCATGTATTTTAAGCTCCCACCTCCAATAAATACTTTGCTGAAAAGCTTGTTTACAGTGCGAGGTACTGTGATATTGACGAAAATGGAGTACGGTACATGGTTTTGTGCCGTGTAATAATGGGGAACATGGAGCTTCTTCGTGGTGATAAAGCACAGTTTTTCTCTGGTGGAGAAGAGTATGACAATGGAGTTGATGATGTCGAGAATCCGAAAAATTACATTGTCTGGAACATCAATATGAATACCCATATTTTCCCTGAATTTGTTGTTAGGTTCAAGCTGTCTGTTCCCCACAATGCTGAAGGTGATTAGTTTGTTCCCTTTTCATTCCTCACCATATGAACTTGTTCAACAAATTAAAATTATAACTGATGACGCATTGAAAAAGGGAGACAGCTTAGAGATCTGGCTGAAGCTCAGGTCTCAACTGATAAATTTATAAAGAAAAAAAAAAGGATCCATGTGTGATAAAACCTAACGACCTCCGGTGTTATTGAACACGTTTGGTTTCAAGAGACACGTCTTTGATTGAATCATCCGGGGGTCGGATGGAGATACTCACGGTTTAATGGGTATTTCGATCCATTAAATTCTATTTTGTGCATATAAGAAGTCGATGACATACACTGGTTCCTGCAGGTAATATGGTTGCTAGGCATGATAACTCGGGTGTCACTTTGGAAGGACCCAAGGATCTTCCTCCTCCGCAGGTAGACTCAAACGTCAGTTTGGTCCTTTGATTATTTTCCTTTTCTGTGAGATGTTGTCACCAAAGGAATTGAACATCTATACATCGGTTGTTTGGTTGAAAACAGGGGCCTGAGAGAGGTTCAGGGAGCGCAAACAGTGTGGGTTCGAGCACTACGAAACCCAAATCTCCTTGGATGCCGTTTCCTACTCTGTTTGCAGCAATCTCACCTAAGATTGCAGAGAAGGACATGTGTTTGATCAATGCTGATTACCAACAACTGAGGGTAGAAATCTGATCCGAGCGAGTTTGCCATAATACATTTTGAGAAGTGCATGAGAGTTTAAGAAAAAAAATCTTGTGCAGGAAAAGAAGATGACCCGAGGAGAGTTTGTGAGGAAGCTGCGGGGGATAGTAGGAGATGATCTGCTTAGGTCCACAATAACAGCTCTTCAAAACCAGGCAAGTTAGTTAGTAGTAGTTGAGATTTCGTTATAGAAAGAAAGTGTTCCAAGTCATAAACTAACAAGAGGAGACTTTGTTTGACTTCAGCCAAAGTTGAAGAAGGAGATTCCTGGAAGCCACGAGGAAGGTGCAGGTGGGTTTGTAAAGTAAAGTGGGGATGTGATAATGACGACGAATATCAAAAGGAAGCTGCTTTATATCTATCTACCCTGCCCTTGTGGTTCTCCTTTTGACTTTTATAATATAAAATCTTTTGAGTATATTAGTAGACTTTTGGGTTTGGGGGTAAGAGTTGAATGTGCCGACTATTCTGTCGTGTCGTGTAAAAATCCTTGTTAAAAGTCTGTTGATGACGTTGGGTCTTTTGCTTTTATTAGCTGCAAAACCTTGTTGAACCTCGAAGAAAACGTGGTCGTTGAGTCTATTGTGAAACTTTTACTACTTTTATTTGTCATATCTATTTGAGATTGTTTCTCACGATTTTCGGTTGTTGACTTGTGCTCGTACACCCGCAACAGCACTCGTACATTGTTGGGATCTAGCGTTGTGGTAGATCTAGGTCTAGTTTTCTTCTAGCTCGTGACCAAAGCCAGCCAAGAGGTACAAGCTTGGCCTGTACTTATGTATATTTACGTAAGCTCAATTTCAATGTGAAGCAACTATTGCTCCTCGTGGAAGTGCGTAAACAAGGGAATGAGTAAAATATAAGATGATGAACGCAACGACAAAACGGTCAGTCAATAAGATGATTAGAAGTACCCTAGAGCCAAACAAAGTCCCCACTAATAATATTTATCTGATAATAATGTCAATGACTTGAGTTTCTAGTTTGTAAGCAATGTATTGAGGAGTTTGTAAGCAATGTATTGAAGATACCTGAAAAACAGCAAGCAAGGATTTGCTTTAACCTATGTCTTAAGTTAATTGGTCTTACGGATTTGCTTTAACCTTTGTGTTTTTGTTATTTGAAGAATGCTACTAGCTAAACATAAAGCTAGTGAAACTAAATATAGTAACTAAAGCGGCACAGTAACAGATCAAAATGATAAAAGAGACACCACTACTGCACTTACAGATCAACACGATTCTGTTCAGAGCATCTTTCCGAGAAAACCAACATTTTGTTTTCAAAAAACAACTCGCTACAATGCTATTACAGTGGCCAGTGACTCTACTAAGCAGAGAACCTGGAGCAGCAATGCAAAGAATCCTAAAAGCACGACTGCAAAGAGATATGTTTAGTCTCCTGATTTGTCTGCCTACCTTATCACACATAAGGCTAAACATTTACTATTATTACAGTGCTCCTTCTCTTCACTCTAGGTACTTCTTGTACACAAGCCTCTACATCAATTCTTGAAAATCATACGAGTACTGCAACTTGTGTGTCATGAAACCAAGAAATGCGATAGGCAATGCCTTGACTTGCACAGGAGGACACTATTATCACATTCAAATTAGATTAGGTAGCAACGAAGTCTTACTTATGAGCAATAGACATATAGTTCGTACAAAAAGCAAATGATACTCTAAGAAAAAAACTCCGTAAAAAAAAGGTAACAACAGCTAAGTCGAAAAAACCCATTTAACTAACACTTGCTGGGAAACACTTAATCAACTTCCTCCATCTTGCTACCTTCAGCATCGGCATCATCTTCAAGTGGAGGCATCTCTGCATCAGCTTCAACAGCACCATCCTCATCAGTCATCAATGCTCAGTCCAAGCTTCAACATCCTGTGGATTTTGCTCCCAAAAGTGTTTGGCTCATCTAAGCTGAATCCAGAAGTGAGAGGAGCAGTCTCAAAGAGGAGAAGCACAAGATCCTTCAAGGACTTGTCATTCTTATCGGCTTCAGCTCTTTTCCTCAGCTCGTCCGTGATCGCATTCTCTGGATTAATCTCCATCGTCTTCTTGCTCGACATGTAACCAGCCATGCTGCTGTCTCTCAACGCTTGCGCTTTCATGATCCTCTCCATCCGTATTCACCTGTTACCAGACAGCACGGTGAGTCCACTACACGGTCAGAGACGATAACCTTCTCGACCTTGTCTCCAAGAACGTCCTTGATCACTTTGCACAGTCCTTCAAACTTCTCCTTTAGCTCCTCCTTTTTCTTCTTCTCGTCCTCTGACTCTTCAAGTTTCAGACCTTCCTTGGTTGCAGAGACTAGCTTCTTCCCCTCAAACTCCTTGAGCTGCCCAATGGCGTACTCATCGATTGCATCAACCATGTAAAGAACTTCATACCCTTTCTTCTTTAGCTTCTCGAGGAACGGTGAATTCTCCACAGCCTCCTTTTTGCTCTCTCCGGTTGTGTAAAAGATATCCTCCTGGCATTCCTTCATCCTTGTCACGTAGTCCTTGAGGCTGGTCAACTCATCGCCGCTCTTGGTCGAGTGGTAACGGAGCAACTCTGCAATCTTGGTTCTGTTCTGAGAGTCCTCGTGGATACCGAGCTTCATATTCTTGGAGAACGCTTCGTAGAACTTGTTGTAGTCCTCCTTGTTCTCAGCAATCTCAAAGAAGAGCTCAAGGCACTTCTTCACGAGGTTCTTGCGGATGACCTTAAGGATCTTGTTCTGCTGCAACGTATGTTGAGAGGAAGATCCTCAGAGTCGACAATACCTTTGACAAAGCCAAGCCACTCGGGGATGATGTCTTTGCAGTTGTCCATGATAAAGACACGGCGGACGTAAAGCTTGATGTTGTTAGGCTTCTTCTTAGTGTCAAAGAGATCAAAAGGAGTTCTCTTGGGAACAAACAGGATGATAGCTTTGAACTCGAGCTGTCCTTCAACGGAGAAGTGCTTCACAGCCAAATGCTCTTCCCAATCGTTGCTAAGACTCTTGTAGAAAGCAGCGTACTCCTCCTTGGTGATCTCCTCGGGCTTCCTCATCCAAATAGGCTTCTGCTTGTTCACCAAATCCCACTCGTGAGAAACCTCCTTAATCTTCTTCTTTTCTTTTTCCTCATCTACTTCCTCCACCTTTCCTTCCTCATCCTCGTCATCACTAATCTCTTTCTCAATACTCTTCTCGATCCATAGGGAGATTGGGTAGCTGATGAACTCAGAGTGCTTCTTGACCAAATCCTTAAGCCTCCTCTCCTCAAGTACTCCAACTGGTCCCCCTTGAGGTGGACGACCATCTTCGTACCCCTACCAAGATTCTCCCCAGAGGTGTCTCTCGTCACGGTGAAAGACCCACCAGCCTGAGACTCCCACACGTACAGCATCATCGTTGTGCTTGGTGGTTACAATGACCTTGACAGCAACCAAGTAAGCAGAGTAGAAACCAGGGATCCTATAATGGGTTTTGTTACCGGTCGGTTTTTAATGGGTTTAGAAAAAATATAAATGCCCATTTAGATCCATTTAGTTAAGTGGGTTTTAAATGGGTAGTTTTGTCAAGATCTATTTATTAAATGGGTTCTACTTAAAATTAGTGGGATCATGTTAACCCATTTAACTTAAAATGTGATTGTATAGTTTTGGCGAAAAATTTGATTTTACGATTTATGCGGAAAAATCCGATTTTGCAGTTTTGGCAAAAAAAAATTGGATTTTATAGTTTTGACTAGGCCTGGGCAAAATAACCGGAACCGAAGAACCGAACCGGAACCGAACCGAAATACCCGAAACCGGAACCGGACCAATACCCTCAAATACCCGAACGGTTCCTATATTTTTATATCCAAAATAACCGAACCGAACCGGAACCGAACCGAGAACCGAACGGGTACCCGAATATATAAAAATATTAATTATATATACATATAACATCACTAAATATATATTTTTAATTTAAAATTCTATTAAAAATATTTGAAAATAGTTGAGGATAACTAAATTATTATAAAGTATCCAAACTACCCGAAAGTATCCGAAACTATCCGGATATTTTTATCCGAAATATCCAAAGTAATCCGAAATATCCAAATTTTTTATCTAAATCATCCTAATTATTTGATATTTTACCTTAAATAACCAATATTTTATCCAAATTATCCAAACTACCCGAACTATCCGAACCCGAACCGGATCCAAATGAGAACCGAACTTTTTATGGATATTTTCCGGTTCCTACATTTACTATCCGAACCGAACCGAACCCGAAACTATCCGAACCGAACCGAACCGAAAATAGGTCGAGTACTAAATGGATCCTCTAGCCCCTATCCGAACTACCCGAAACCCGAAATACCCGAACCGAACCGAACCGATACCCGAAATGCCCATGCCTAGTTTTGACGGAAAACATATTTTCTAGTTTTGGCGGAAAAATATGATTATGCGATTTTTGCGAGAAAACTCGATTTTACGGTTTTAGCGGGAAAACTCGATTTTACGGTTTTGGCGGGAAAACTCGATTTTTTACGGTTTAGGTGGAAAAACTCGGTTCTACGGTTTTGGCGGGAAAACTAGGTATTACGGTTTTGGCGGGAAAACTTGATTTCTACGGATTTGGCGGGAAAACTCGGTTTTACGGATTTGGCGGGAAAACTCGATTTTATGGTTTTGGCGGGAAACTCGATTTTTACGGTTTTGGCGGGAAAACTTGGTTTTGCGGTTTTGGCGGGAAACTCGATTTTTACGGTTTTGGGGGGAAAACTCGGTTTTGCAGTTTTGGCGGAAAACTCGATTTTACGGTTTTGGCGGAAAAACTCGATTTTTACGGTTTTGGCGGAAAAACTCGGTTTTGTGGTTTTGGCGGGAAAACTCGATTTTACGGTTTTGGTGGAAAAACTCGGTTTTACGGTTTTGGTGGGAAAACTCGATTTTACGGTTTTGGCGAGAAAACCGGATTTTGCGGTTTTAGCGGAAAAAACAATTTTGTGGTTTTAGAAGAAAACTTGATTTTACGATTTTACTAGAACAATTTGATTTGCGATTATATAATAAAAATCAGTTAAAATTTTTTAGTTGTTTCATTTAATTTTTTAAAAAACTATAAAGTTAAAACAATTAAAAATTAAATCAACAATAGTTTAAATGAGTCTAAATGGGTCTAAATGGGTTAGTACAAAATTTGCGGATCTAAACGGGTACCGCTAATAGACCTATTTTTAAATGGGTCTAAACGGGTATAGGTTTAAATGGGGTGGATCTTAAATGAGGTGGATCTAAATGGGGTGGGTTTTACCATTTTAACATCCCTAGTAGAAACCAACTCCAAAATTTTTTAGTTGTTTCATTTAATTTTTTTAAAAACCATAAAGTTAAAACAATTAAAAATTAAATTAACAATAGTTTAAATGAGTCTAAATGTGTCTAAATGGGTTAGTACAAAATTTGTGGATCTAAACGGGTACCCCTAATAGACCTGTTTTTAAATGGGTCTAAACGAGTATAGGTTTAAATAGGGTGGATCTAAATGGGGTGGGTTTTACTATTTTAACATCCCTAGTAGAAACCAACACCAAATTTTTTTAGTTGTTTCATTTAATTTTTTTAAAAACCATAAAGTTAAAACAATTAAAAATTAAATCAACAATAGTTTAAATGAGTCTAAATGGGTCTAGATGGGTTAGTACAAAATTTGTGGATCTAAACGGGTACCCCTAATAGACCTATTTTTAAATGGGTCTAAACGGGTATAGGTTTAAATGTGGTGGATCTAAATAGGGTGGGTTTTACCATTTTAACATTCCTAGTAGAAACCAACACCAAACTGCCCAATCATGCTAACGTCAGCCCTCCCCCCCC
>NC_027752.1:16084145-16093342 GCF_000695525.1 Brassica oleracea var. oleracea
GCGTGTATTTATGAATAATAACATTGAGATTTTGAAATTTTATTGATTTATAAAAATATTAATGTACAAAAAAAAATTATTGAAATTTCTTATTTTAAAATATATTTATTCTAAGATAAGAAAAATATTTGATTTTAGAGTGTAGACAGACATTAAACGTTTTTTTGACATTTTTATTAATTTTATTCTATTATTTGGTGTATACAATATATATTGCATAGAATTTAAATGTGTTTTTAGATATAATATTACTAAATCTCATCAAAAATATATTAAATGTTAAGACAATATAAAGATAATTCTATTGTAAATATAAAATAAACAATATAATAATAGGTTTTTACTTATATAAAATATGTATACATATCGATTATTAATTAAAATTTTAATGGGATCATATATTTACATATAATTTTCTAAAAAGTTATTATCTTATTATTTTATCGATTTGTGTCAAATTTTGAACCCGCCCAAGTTAGAACCGGCGAAATTTATTAATTTATAGAGATTATTAACTTATTGAGTATTAATTTATAGAGTTTCTACTGTATACTGTTTTCTATTTCTATTGGTTAACTAACATGAATAAAAATGTCTTCACAATTAGATGACATTTTGATAGTAGTTACAATTAAACAAGATTTCTTTCCAGATACAAAATTATATGATTTTTGTTATTAGTTAAACTAATAAAATGGGTATTTCTAAATAAAAATTTATATATATATATATAATATATATCTCCTGTTTATAAAATATTTAGATAAGTATTTCTTTATATATTTTTAATTTATTAATTTCTAATTAATATGATTGACCAGATTTTGATATATGTAAAAAATTAATGTACACGAATTACTAATCTTAAAAAATTATTGAATATATTTTAACAAATATACCTTGTATCAATTAAAAAATGAATAAATCAAATATAAATTTAATTGAAATAAAAATAGGATCATAATAGTATATTCAATTGGTTGAGATTTTACATAATTATAAAGTATGTAATAAAGATAAGTATACTATAGTTTTAAAAACCAAAGTTTTGAATGATTAATGTGGAGTTTAACCAAGAATCGAACTACAGTAAATACTATATAGGTTAATAAAATGGAGATTTGCCAAAAATGACTCAAAACTTGATTTTAAATACAAAAGTATACCCCAAATTCAATCAAATGCAAAAATAACTCAAAACCCTAATGAAATTACAACAGCCCCTTATGAACAAACAAAAAATATTTATTCAATTTTACCATCATAACCCTCCCTTAGAGAAGACTTCTTTGTAAGTCTTCTCGTTCAGTAGATCTTAAAAATAATTTTATAATTTTATTAAAAATATTTTGATGGGTAAAAAATTGAAATCATGTAATAATAAACATTTCTCAATGATGTAAATTTAGTTTATCTGAAATTGAATTATTTTCAACATAGATGAGTAAATGTATACTGGCTCATGAGTCATTGGTTTAGGGTTTGATAACATATGTTATAGTATTGTATGTATCTTTAGGGTTAGATTCTCTTTCTTCCTCTCAAATGACTGCAACAAAAATGTAATGTTTCTCATTCTAAAACTCTCCAACCTCTCTCTAATCTCTTTGAACATCAAAACACCAAACTTTATATCTATTTCTCACTTTTTCTTATGTCTTCTAACTAATTTATTTTTTTTTGCAGATTTTTCATTACATGATTCTCATCTTTCACTCTTTCAAAGGTAGAACTCTAAATTTTGGATATGAATTTATGTGTGTGTTTATATGTTAGATTCTAAGAAGCTATAGATTCAACATAGTGTGACTGTTTTGTTTATTTTGTAAGCATAAAACTTTCATTTTTGAAGTTTTTCTATGTTTTGATGTCATTTGAATGTTTTTGAATTTGTAGGTTTTTACATATCTGAGAGACTTTGAAAGACTTCTCAGAAGACCTCCGAAGACTCTCGGGAGACTTCTCAGAAGCCTTCTTAGAAAGTCTTCTAATGCATTTTATGCTAGAAGACTTCCCACGAAGTCTTCCGAAGTCGTCTGCCTAAAGTGGTATAAATCTTGGAAGACTCTCGGAAGACTCTCGAAAGACTCTCGGAAGGTTCTCGGAAGACTTCTTGGAAAATCTTCTAATGTATTTTATGCTAGAAGACTTCCCACAAAGTCTTCCAAAGTCTTCTGCCCAAAGTGGTTCAAAGAGATGATGTGAAGTGGAGTCCAAGCTTATCTATGTTGAGGAATAATATCTAGGTGTGTAATAATTTTGTTTATAGTCTTTTTATGATTTGTATGTGTAATATTTTAGTTGTGAATTATTTTGTAAACTTTAAGAGATGTTAATCAAAAGAATGGTAAATATGTTAATGTTTTGCCAAAAGTATTTGGCTTCATTAAAGTTATTGATGCAACATACCAAAAAATATTTTAATCATTCTACCCACACATAACAAAACACAACAACACAAAAACTTAGTAAAATTTGCTAAAACTAAGAGAGAAGACTTCTCAAGATACATTAGTCAAATTCACAAAAGATCAAAATTGAATTTTAAGTGAAGTTGAAATTTTAAATCTCATGGAAGTTAAAAATTGTATCTTATGAAGAAGAAGACAACACAAACACTGAACATCAACTTAATAAAACAAAATCATCGGAGAAGACTTCTTATGAAGTCTTCTACAAGTCTTCTATGAAGAAGACTTACAGAAGACTTCTCCGTTTAGCTAGAAACATTATTAAACATCAATGTTTGTAACTTCATAATTATCACCAACTAGGTAAAGAACCCCTGCGATATCGCGCGGAAACTCATTTTATAAAAGTAAATTTGTTATAATTTATCTTTTCATAGATTTTTTTTTTTTTTTGAAAAAGTTCTATGACACAATTTAAATTGTATGTGTCTATATTTCTCTTTTAGTTTTACTAAGAATGTATATTTTTTACAGAATAATAACTAAATATAAATATGTCAATACCAATAAAAATATATCTCTTATAAGCAAGTTATTTACTATTTTTGAAACTACTTAAAACAAACAAATTTCGCAAAAGCTCAACTTAAACGGTTATAACTTATAAAGATTCATTTAAATTTCTTACAATTTTTTTTATTAAAATATAGTTTGAGATCCAATAGATAAACAACATGTATATCAAATTCATTCATAAATAAAAATATGCATATATAAGAATATTTTTTCTTTGTTTAAATTTTGATAATACTTATCTATCAATAAATAATATTACCTAAATAGACTCAATTTTTTTATCTGAAACACAATAAATGAAACCACCTCAAATAAAAAATCCACACGAGTAGATGATATTAAAAACCACAAAATATAATTGAAATCATATATTTAATTTCTTAAAATTAGAAAATAAGTAAATTAGCCAACAAACCGAATTATTCAACTATTTTAAAATAATTTAAGATTCTTTAAAATATTTTTTTAAATGTATATAAAAAAGATATGAAAATGAAAGAAAAGAAAAGAAAATTCATTTAAAAAGTATACAACTTTTAGAATGAATAGATTTATCTTTAGACATTTTTAATAACTTCTTAAAATTTTATTTATTTTTTAGAAAATGATAATTGCTTATAAATCAGCTGCTCAGGCACGATCGGTAGTGAATGTGACAATACCAACTATTCCTGGTAGATGGTGTTATACAGATGGATCATGGAAAGAAAATGATAGATACTCGGGACAAGGGTGGTACAGTCTTTTGGAAGGCTTTGATGGTTTGATGGGAGCGAAGAACACTAGAGGGAGTCAATCACCCCTTCATTCGGAGATAGAGGCACTTATTTGGGGGATGGAATGTATGAGGAATTTAAGACAGTTTACGGTTATTTTTGCGACGGATTGTTCTCAATTGGTGAAGATGGTTTTTGAACCTGAAGAATGGCATGCATTTGCAAGTTATCTGGAAGACATCAAAGTCCTACAAAGCAGTTTCCACAGCTCAGAGCTTATCCATATACCAAGGACGCATAATTCAAGGACGAACAGTCTAGCACGCAGTGCAAGAAAACAACATTCCTTTGTGGTCCATATGGATGCGGAGCTACCAATTTGGTTTACAGAGTCTATATGAGTATGTTTGTTCCTGAAACAAAAAAAGATAATTGCTTATAAATCAAAGCAATTTGGGATGTAAAAACACTATCATTATGAAAAGACGCATCTTTAAATACTTGACAGCCTCTTAAATGATAAAACACAACCTTTCAATATTTTGATTATGAATCAATGCAACTTCTATAATAAAAAACGCAACCTGATAACATTTTAAGAATCAATGCAACTTCTAGAATGGAAAGATACAAAGATTAAAAGACGCAACCTTTCAATATTTTGATAACATGTAACCTCTAAAATGAAAAGACACAAAAGACACAACCTTTCAATATTTTGATAGTCTCAAAAGAGTTTCACCTTGTTCGTTCTATGTTTACATTTGCTCCATATCTTTTATCTCCCGTTCTTTGAACTTCCGAGCCGACCACCTTGCAAAAGGAGCTAGGTCTCGAGGTCTTTATTTTTCCCATGTAAACACTCAACTCCCGAGTTGGATGGCTCATGAGGCCAACCTCTTGGTAATTTCTTAATAAAATATGGAGCTTTCGATGTAAAAAAAATGATAGTCTCAAAAGAATCAATGCAACCTCTAAAATGGAAAATCACAACCTTTAATTTCAACATTAATTGAGTCTAATGTTATATATAGATTATGAATCAATTCAAACTCTATGATGAAAGACGCAATCTCTCAATATTTTGATAACATCTTAAGAATCAATGCAACTTCTAAAATGAAAAGATACAAAAGATTAAAAGACACAACCTTTCAATATTTTGATAACAGGTAACCTCTAAAAGGAAAAAACACAAAAGTCACAACCTTTCAGATAGTCTCTTACAAAATACAACCTCTAAAATGAAAAGTTAAAACTTTAAAATTAGTATATATAAAGATTAAAGTAGTCTAAAATATAATTGCTACAACACAGATTACAATAGAGAATAAGTGAATAACCAACATAAAAAAAAAACTATACTAATAAAGAGACGTGGTATATATAGAAAACATTAACAATTACTAAGAATCTCTAGCATATAGCAGAGATAGTTTTTGGTGCAGCCTGGGTATGGCTTAAACTCTGGATCACTTGAAGGTGGATGGATAGGGGTGTTCTAAGAGGCTACTAGCTCTTCTTTGAACTGTGGCCGTCTCCCTGGGCCTGTGGGTTGGCGCCAAGGATGGTCTGCTACTCAAAGACACAAAATCACCTTGTATTGTCTAAGATGGGATTCACAGGAATTCCTTCCTTTAAGTGAGATCAATGTTCTTGAGCTGAACAGAGAAAGCTAGAGACAAGACAACAAAGTTGACTGAATAATTCTTAGATTGAAAGTTGAAAAACAAAAGCGGCGTCCCTATGTGGCAGTCTCATCACTTGGCTCATCCTCATCAGTCTCACTCAGCTCCTCTTCTATGTCTCTGGTCATGGCTACACCATCCCCTCCTCCTTTAAAAGGATTTGACCTCAAATCCGAATCATCTGCAATAAAAGGATCCAAGTCAGAAACATTGAAAGTAGAACTGACTGTGTATTTCCCTTCAAGATCGATCTGGTAGGCATTGTTGTTGATTCTCTTTAGCACTTTGAAGGGTCCATCTTTCCTTGGTAGCAACTTTGATTTCCTCTCCACCGGAAACCTCTCTTTTCTCATGTGAATCCACACAAGATCACCCGGTTCAAGTACTAGCTCCTTGCGCCCCTTGTTCTTCTGCCTCTCATACATCTTGGTCCTCTCCTCAATGCTCTTCCTGACCTGCTCATGCAAAGATAAAACAAACTCGGCCTTTTGCTTGCCATCAAGGTTAGTTTGTTCTTTTAAAGGTAGAGCAAATAAATCAAGAGGAGACAATGGGTTAAAACCGTAAACAACTTGAAAAGGTGAGAGTTTAGTAGCTGAATGCACTGCTCTGTTATATGCAAACTCTACATGTGGTAAACAATCCTCCCATGTCCTAATGTTACTCTTAATGATGACACGCAAAAGAGTAGACAATGTCCTATTGACTGATTCAGTTTGACCATCAGTTTGGGATGGCAAGTAGTTGAAAACAATAGCTTAGTTCCCAATTTTCCCCACAGAGTTTTCCAAAAATAGCTAAAGAACTTAGTATCTCTATCAGAAACTATAGTCCTAAGCATACCATGCAATCTAACAATTTCTCTAAAGAATAGATCAGCTACCAAAGATGCATCATCAGTTTTATGACAAGGTATGAAGTGAGCCATCTTAGAAAATCTATCAACAACCACAAAGATACTATCTCTTCCTTTCCTAGTTCTAGGCAATCCTAAGACAAAGTCCATAGAGATATCAATCCATGGTGCAATAGGAATAGGGAGAGGTGTATACAAACATGTTGGTTGGACCTTAGACTTGGCTTGTTTGCACACGACACACCTTGAGCACACACGCTCCACTTCTTTCTTCATACTCGGCCAGTAGAAGTGCTCTTGCAAGGTGGAGAGTGTTTTGGCGACTCCAAAGTGTCCCATCAGCCCTCCTGCGTGAGCTTCCCTAACATACAATTCTCTCAAAGAACCACTAGGAACACACAGGCGGTTATCATAGAAAAGAAATCCCTTTACTTGGTAGAATTTTCCACTAGCATGTTTCTCAGATTCTCTAAACACATCTTTAAACTCAGGATCATTAGCATAGCAAGATTTGATATGTTCAAATCCTAAGAGTTTAGTTTCCATTGAAGATAAAAGAGTATACCTTCTGGAGAGTGCATCAGCCACTACATTCTCCTTACCTTTCTTGTAGTGGATGACATAAGGAAAGGTCTCAATGAACTCCACCCACCTGGCATGTCTCTTGTTCAGCTTCTGTTGCCCTTTGAGATGTTTAAGGGATTCATGATCTGTATGGATCACAAACTCCTTAGGCCACAAGTAATGTTGCCACACTTGTAAAGCTCTCACCAAGGCATACAGCTCCTTGTCATAGGTAGGATAGTTCAAGGTGGCGCCTCCTAGTTTCTCACTGAAGTAAGCTATGGGTTTCTTATCATGAATCAACACAGCTCCAATTCCAATACCAGATGCATCACATTCAATTTCAAAAGTTTTAGAAAAGTCAGGAAGTGCAAGTAAGGGAGCACTTGTTAACTTCTCTTTTAGCATTTGAAAGGCCTCTTCTTGGGTTGGTCCCCAAGTGAAACCTACACTCTTTTTGATCACTTCAGTCAGTGGTGCTGCAACCGTACTGAAATCTCTCACAAACCTCCTGTAGAAGCCAGCAAGTCCATGAAAACTTCTGACCTCTCCAATAGATTTAGGAGTCGGCCACTCCCTGATAGCTTTCACTTTTTCCTCATCAACCTGTATGCCCTGTGAGGTCACAACAAAACCTAAAAAGACAAGGTTATCTGTGCCAAAAGAACACTTCTTATAGTTAGCATACAGATTTTCTTTTCTAAGCACATCTAGAACTTGTTTCAAGTGGTTAACATGTTCTTTCATAGTCTTGCTGTAAATCAGGATATCATCAAAGTAAACAACTACAAATCGTCCTATCAAAGCTCTCAAGACATGATTCATTAATCTCATGAAAGTACTAGGTGCATTAGTAAGCCCAAAAGGCATCACAAGCCATTCATACAATCCTAGCTTAGTTTTAAAAGCAGTTTTCCACTCATCTCCTTCTTTCATTCTAATCTGGTGGTAACCACTCTTTAAATCAATTTTAGAAAAGACACATGAACCATGTAACTCATCTAACATATCATCTAAGCGAGGAATAGGATGCCTGTACTTAACTGTTATGTTGTTGATGGCTCTGCAGTCCACACACATCCTCCAGCTCCCATCTTTTTTTGGTACCAAGAGGACAGGTACAGCACAAGGACTCATACTCTCCCTGATATGTCCCTTCTCCATTAGCTCATTGACTTGTTTCTGAAGCTCCTTGGTCTCCACAGGGTTGGTCCTGTATGCTGGACGGTTTGGCAAAGTAGCTCCTGGTACAAAATCAATCTGGTGCTCTATTCCCCTAATAGGCGGCAGACCTATTGGATTGTCCTCTGGGAACACATCTCTATACTCCTGCAAAAGGCACTCAATCTCCTCTGGAATCTCGGGAGCAGGGTTAGTAGTAGAGCTCAACAATTCTTTATAAACCACTAGTATCAAATTTGATTGTTCAATCATAGCAGTTTTGATATCTTTAGCAGTAGCAAAGAGGTTGAGTTTACTTACCTGGCTGGTCTCTTCAAGAAGCAAGGACTTGCTGGCGGCCTTGGACTCTCCTCTCTTCTTTTTGAGATGCATCTGATCCTGGTGTACCTCCTGAGGGGTCATTGGCGCCAGGGTAACTTGTTTCTCCTTATGGATAAAAGTGTATCTGTTGGTAAAGCCATCATGTACTGATCTCTTATCATACTGCCATGGACGACCAAGAAGGATGTGGCTAGCTTCAAGGGGTGCTACATCACAAGTGATCTCATCCTGGTACTTTCCCACTGATAGCAAGACCTTCACTTGCTTGGTGATCTGTAATCCACCCTCGTCATTGATCCATTGCAAGAGATATGGTTTAGGATGCTTGAACACTTGAAGACCCAACTTCTCCACCAACTCAGCACTTGCTACATTAGTACAGCTTCCTCCATCAATGATCAAGCTGCAAACCTTTTCTTGAACCAAGCATCTGGTGTGGAACAAGTTTTCCCTTTGCTCATCTTCTTTGGCTTTAGGTTGAGCATTGAGAAGTCTCCTGGTGACTAGTAGCTCTCCACGGACAGGGTACACCCTTGTCATCTCTCTTGCTCTCTACTGAAGAAGAATCTTCTTTGGACTTATCTCCTGGCTTATCTTCCTTGGAGTAGGCCGGTTTTGAAGCAGGAGTGTATGAAGACCGGGTAGAGCTCTTCCTCTTGTTCTGCTGCTCAATCAAAATAGCCTTATGCAGCAGTTCATCCATGTCCTCATACTCTTGTAGCTCCAACCTATCTTCTATATCTCTGTTAAGACCTCCTTGGAATCTAGCCATAGTAGCTTCTACACCTTCTTCTAAATCAGCTTTTAACATGAGTGTTTCCATCTCCTGGTGATAGTCCTCTACACTCTTAGACCCTTGAGAAAGCCTTCTCAACTTCTGGTG